>NW_023425350.1:79320995-79550995 GCF_014108415.1 Molossus molossus | reverse complement strand
GCGTGGAGGTCGTAAAGACATGTCTAAGATCACACAACTTCAAGTTTCTCCCGTCTAAAGAAAACCTTATTTCCTTATGGAGCCTGTCTCGTTAGACTTGTGAGACCATGACCATGTCTATTCCAAAGCTGACATTCATGTCCACCAACCATCACGGTGCCTACCCTCTCCTCCCTGGGTGGGGACTTCCCCAGAGCGGACCGTAGCCCCCAGCAGATCTCTGTTTCTCCACAGCGGCAGAAGACTTTGGGGAGCAAGCACAGAGTTCAGCTTCTCTGTCCTGAAAACAGGGTCAAAGCTCTTGTCTTCTTTCCAGCTCGGGATGCAGGCTTTCAATTTAGGGCTTGACGTTCCAGAGCTCACTCCAAGGCCATCCAGCTTAATTGCTAGTTACGGGCTTGGAAAGCAAGTCATGTTTCTGGACAGCACTGACCAGCTCTCTACCACTGCTTTCTTCTGCTTCTTCTTTCTAAAAAAAGAATAGAAATTTCAGTCTCCACAAAATAACAAGAGTTCAAGGGCAAGCAACAGATACTTCAGTACCAGACGTGCTACACAAACACTTTCTGGTAAAGTGGATCACAGCCACACACTGCGGGGAGGAAGGAAAGGTGTGCTGATCATTTTGTTTGAAACTGTTCTGAGAGACAGATGACCTCCTCATTCATCGTGTGCAGGCACCGAAGAGTCGGCTTTGCTCCGGCTTCTTTTGGAGCTCTTCTAAGACAAAAGTTGCCTTTGGGAAACTGAAGGAAAAAGGGAAGAAACCAAATCCCCAAATTCTGCTTTAAAATGCACACAAATGAAGCCCTGGGTGATGGGAGCCCTGCTCGGTGCTCCTTTCTCAATCGGTCTCACGAGGGTGGACCAGACATGGCCACTGAAATGATTCGGGACCCACTGGGGAGAGCACAAAGGTCATTCCTTCCCACCACTGGACTCTGAGTAGATGGGTTTCCAAGAACAGATGACAAGGATCACAAGGACTGTTGGGATCTGGCAGCAAAAAGGATCAGAGCAGACCAGGTTTCTACTGCCAATATAATTTCCTGGACAATTAGATCAAAAGACTCAGGTAATTCAGTAGATTGCTACTGATCTAAAATTCCAGAATAATTCCTTTAATTCTCTACTTTGCAAGTGAAAGTTGGTTTTTATTCTTCCCTTCACATAGAAATCTCTTTTTTCTATGAACAACTATACACAGGTAAGTGTCCTGCATCCTGCGGTGCCCAGAGCCCTCATCAATTCACCTTTCTCAAGGAATTGAGTTAACCAGTAACTACCATTTGGACCTTATTACAATGTGGGCACATCAGGAAGAATTTGTTTCAATTAAACTGAGGGGATCTAACTAAAAGGCTCCTTCTTAACAACTGCCCTGACCCTTCCTAAATGTCTGCATCTTCTTTGTTCTAGTCAGGAAAACTTTCACGACCCAAAATGCATTATTAAAGCATCATATTCTCTTCCTGCTACACACTCTCCTTGCTACGCCCAGCACATATGACAGCTAATGCACCATGTACGTTGAATGAGGTAGGAAAGGCCTCCCCCTTCCTTAACCACGTTCTTACTTAGTGCTTCTCATATACCGGGAACCATTCTAAGCAGTTTATGAATATAAAGTCATTTAATATTCAACACACTTTTATGTTTATTATTTTCCTTACATAACAAGTAAAAAAACCAAGGCACAGAAAGGTTACATACCATTCCCAAGGTCACACAACCAGTTATAGTAGCTGGGTTTGAGCCCAGGTCTCTTGGCTCTAGAGCCTGTGTTGTTAACCAACGCACGGTATTGTCTCACTAAGAAGAGTTCTCAAGATACAGCTTTTCCAGCAGGACTTATTAGCTTGTCTTCCTCAATTTTGATCTTTGAAGGGAATAGGTTTTCTGTGAAAATTTAAAGGAGGAGTTTAATGTTTTCTTAATGAGGAAATTAGATTGTGAAAGAACTGAGGCTGGTGAGGAAAACTTTTTATTTCAGTATCTACCAATCAAGGGAAGTCTCTGTGTGCCAGGCACTGCTGTGGGCACTGCAGACTGGAAGGTGAGCATGCCAGGCCCTGCTAGGAAGAGCTCACCATCTGGTGGGAAGGGCAGGTGAACACAAGTCTGAGGAGAAGCTCTCTTCTAAGTGGAAGAAGGTGAGGTATTTTTTCCTGAGTCCTAAAAAACCCGAATGTATTACTCAGATGAAGGGCAGTGATAGCAGATAGGATGAGCCTATTCTAGTCAAAAGAAGCTGAGTTTACAATCATGCAGATTTGAAAGGTTTCTCCGAGATGGTGGCTGAGTAGGTGGCTCTTGCTCTCAGTGCCTCCCAGAATCAAACTGAAAATTATAACTAAACTGGGGAACAAGCACCATGAATTACCAACTGTAGACTATCTGAAGAGGAGATTTTTAACTAAGGACTGGCAGAAGCCACCTTGAAACTGTTTTAGAAAAGTTGCTGGCAGCCAGGTGTGGTAGTGTCTGACATTGGCTGGCACCAGAGAACGTCCCAGGAGGACTGGAATGCGCATACCCAGTGACCAGCTTTGGAGAGCATCAGAGCAGGGGTCACAGGAGCATGCCAAGAAGACATCACAACAGACACTAAACCCTGCTGAATCAAACACATTTCTTTTTCATTCTTTTCTTTATTATTTTCTTTTTTCTTCTCTCTTTTCTTTTATAGTTATTTATTTTCTGTTCTAATTCTATTTTTTTATTTTCTTGTTCTTTTTTCCATTTTTCTTTCCCTATTCCTTTTATTTCTTTCCTTTTACATTTTTTTCCTTTTTTTCATTCTTTTTTTCTGTCTTTTTTTATTCTTTCTTTACTTATTCTTGTTTTATTTTTGTTGTTATTGGTGGTGGTGTTTAGTTTAGTTTTGTATTATTTTTCCTGTCAGCACCATACTATTACTTGCACGATGTGGTCAGGGCTGAGCTTCACTATCAGCCAGCCTGAGGTCCAGTCCCACCCATGAATAAACCAATAGCAATCAAGACCCAATTACAACAGGAGAGCTCTCATTACCCACACAAGGGACATCTTTAGAGCATCCGGCTTAGGAGATGAAGAAAACTGCACCACTGGGTCCCACAGGACACCTACTAATAGGGTCACACCATGAAGTCTGGAAGTCCATTTAAAACATGGAAACAAACACAAAGATACAGCTAAAAATGAGGAGACAAAGAAATAAGTCCCATATGAAGAACAGGCATAACCTCTAGAAAAAGAGATACATGAAATGGAGATAGGCAATATATCAGGTATAGTGTTCAAAGTAATGGTTGAAAGAATACTCAGAGAACTTAGTCAGAACTATAAGAAATTTAGTGTGAACAACAGCATAAAAAAGGATATAAAAACCATGAATAAGTACCAGTTAGAAATGAAGAATACCATATTTGACATCAAGAATACACTGGAAGAATTAAAAGTAGGTTGGGTGAAGCACAGGATCATATCAGTAATTTGGAATACAAAGTAGAAAAAAATACCCAAAGAGAGCAACAATAACAAAAAAAAAAGAATTAAAAGGAATGAGGACAACCCTGACCAGTTTTCTCAGTGGTTAGAGCATTAGCCCATGAACCAATGAGTCGCAGGTTGGATTACAGTCAAGGGAACATACCTTGGTTGTGGTTCGTCCCTGGCCCAGGTCAGGGTCGACACACCAGTTGATATATCCCTCTCACATTGATGTTTCTTTTTCTCTTCCTCTCTCTTCCTCCCTCCCACTCTATTTGAAGGAAAATAGAAAAATATCTTTGAGTGAGGAATAAAATTAAAAAAAAGAATGAGGACAGATTTAAGGAAACTTTGGTACAATTTGAAACATAACAATATCCATAACATAGGGGTAATAGAAGGAAAAGAATGTAAGCAAGGGATAGAGACCCTGTTTGAAGAAATAATGGCAGAAAACTTCCCTAACATGGTGTAGGAAAATGTCACAGAAATTCAGGAAACATGGAGAGTCCCAAAATGATGAACCCAAAGAGACCCACACCAAGACACATCATAATTAAAATGGCAAAGGTTAAAGATAAGAGAGAATCTTAAGGGCAGCAAGAGAGAGACAGTCAGTTACCTACAAGGGATTTCCCATAAGGCTGGCAGCTTATTTCTCAACAGAAAGACTTCAGGCCAGAAGGACTTGGCATGAAGTATTCAAAGTAATGAAAGGCAAGAATGTAAAACCAAGATTACTCTATTTAGTGAGGCTATCATTTAAAATAGAAGACAAAATATAAAGCATTTCCCAGACAATAAAAAGGCTAAAGGAGTTCATTACAACCAAACCAGCACTGCAAGAAATGTTAAAGGAACTTCTTTAAGAAGAAGATGAAATAGAAAGAGAGGAGAACATGGCTATATAGAAATAAATGAAAATAAATAACTACCTATCAATAATAACCTTAAATGTAAATGGGCCAAATGTTCCATTCAAAAGACATTGGGTAGCTGAATGGAGAAGAAAATATGACCCACATATATGTTATCTACATGAGACTGACCTCACAACAAGATTCACACAGAATGAAAGTGAAGGAATGATAAAATATTCCATGCAAATGGAAACAAACAAACAAAAATGCTGGAGTAACAATATTTATATCTGACAAAATAAACTTCCAAACCAAGGCAATAACAGGAGACAAAGGAGGTCACTACATAAACCTAAAAGGATCAATCCAACAAGAGGATATAACCCTGATAAACAAATATGCACCTAATATAGGAGCACCTAAATATATAAAATAACTCTTGGTGGACTGTAAGGGAGAGATAGACAGCAATTCAGTCATATTAGGGGACTTTAACACCCCATTGTCATCACTGGATAGATCTTCCAGGCAAAACAATCAACTAGGAAACAGTAACCTTAAATGATCCTCTACATCAGATAGGTTTCACTGATATTTACAGAACATTTTATTTCAAAGTAGCAGAATATACATTTTCTCAAGGGCACATGGAACATTCTCAAAGACAGACCACATGTTGGGACACACATTAAGTCTCTACAAGTTAAAGAAAATTGAAATCACATCAAGCATCTTCTCAAATCACAATGGCATGAAACTGTAAATCAACTACAATAAAACACTCAAAAACATCAAAACACATAGAGACTAAATAACACATTAAACAATAAATGGGTTACAAATGAGATTAAGGAAGATATAAGAAACTACCTGGAAAAAAACAAACATACAACAACCCAAAATCTATGGGACAGAGTGAAAGCAGTCCTGAGAGAGAAGTTTGTAACAGTGTAGGCCTGCAAGAAGCAAGAAAAATCTCAACTCAACAATCTAACCCTACTGCTAAAAGAACTAGAAAAAGAACAACAAAAAAAATCTCAAAGTAGAAGGAAGGAAATAATAAAGATCAGAGCAGAAATAAATGACATAGAGACTAAAAAATATATAAAAGATCCTTAAAACTAAGCTAGTTCTCTGAAAAGTATACAAGTTTGATGAACCTTTAGCTAGCCAGACTCATCAAACAACAAACAAATAAAACCCAAATAATAAAATCATAAATGAAAGAGGTGAAGTAACAACTGATATCACAGAAATACAAAGGATAGTAAGAAAATAATATGCCAACAAATAGGACAACTGGGCAAAATGCACAAATTCTTGGAAACATACAATCTGCCAAAACTGAATCAGAAAGAATCAGAAAACCTGAATAGACCAATAACTAATAAAATTGAAGCAGTAATTAATAACTCCCAGAAAACAAAAGTGGTGGACCAGAGGGCTTCACAGGTGAATTTTACCAATATTCAAAGAAGAACTAACACCTATCCTCCTCAAACTATTCCCAAAACATTCAAGAAGAGGGAAGATTTCCAAGCCCTTTTTATGAAGCCAGCATTATCCTAATTCCAAAACTAGTTAAAGACACTACAAAGAAAGAAAATTGTAGACCAACATCCCTGATAAACATAAATGCTAAAATTATTGAAAGGACATTAGCAAATCAGATCCAGCAATACCTTAATAAGATCATACACCAGGCCCAAGTGGGATTTATTATGGGGATGCATGGTTGGTACAATATTCACAAAACAATAAATGTGATACATCACATTAACAAAATGAAAGAGAAAAATCACATGATTATATCAATAGATGCAGAAGAAGCATTCAATAAAATGCAGCACCCATTTAGGATAAAAACCCTCAGTATAGTGGGAATAGAGAGAGAGATCATACCTCAACATAATAAAGAACATATATGAAAAAACTACAGCCAACATCATACATACCCAATGGGCCAAAATTAAAAGCAGTCTCTTAAAATGAGGAAAAAGACAGGAATGTCTGCTTTCATCACTCTTATTCAACATAGTATTGGAAGTCTTAGCCACAGTGATCAGACAAGAAGAAGAAATAAAAGGCTTTCAAATTGGAAAGGAGAAAGTAAAACTATCACTATTCATAGATGGCATAATAATGTACATAGAAAACCCTAAAACTCCACCAAAAAAAAAACCCCAAAAACCTACTATGTCTAATAAATGAATTCCACTAAATAACAGGATAAAATAAATATCTAGAAATTGGTGGCATTTTTACACACCAATAATAAACTACCAGACAGAGAAACAAAGAAAACAATCCCATTAACTACTGCAACAACAAAAAATAATAATAATAAAGTACCTGGGAATAAACTTAACTAAGGAGTTAAAAGACCTGTACTTAAAAACTATAGAACATTGAAGAAAGAAGTAGAGGAAGATACCAACAAGTGAAAGCTTATACTGGATTCATGGATTGGAAGAAATAACATCATTACTTTCCAGGTCCCTTAGGATATAGGAACCTGGAAAGTATTATCCTAAGTGAAAGAAGCCAAGCAGAAAACGACAAATACCACATGATCTCACTTATATACGGAATATAATGAACATAACAGTCTGAGGAATACAGTAGACCCAGAAACATGGAAGTAGGGCACAGACTGACATCCCTCAGAAGAGGGGATGGGGGGTGGGAAGAGATAAACCACAGAACTTATATGCATGTATGCATGACAAATGGACATGGACAACTAAGCCGGGGACGGGGCGGGGGTGGGGTGGGCAGGGGGGTGCCAATGGGGTAAAAAAGGTGAAATATCTGTAACAAAAAAATAAATAAAAAATTAAAAAAAGAAAAAGAAATAACATCATTAAAATGTCCATTCTACCCAAAGTAATCTGAAGATTTAACGCAATTTCTTTTTAAATACCAATGACCTATTTCACAGATCTAGAACAAATATTCCAAAAAATTATATGAAAACACAAAAGATCCTAAATCATCTCAGCAATATTGCGAAAGAAGAACAAAGTTTCAAGGAACCAAACTACACTAGAAATCCCTTGTAATCAAAACAGTCTGGTACAGGCACAAGAAAGGGTATATAGACCAAGGGAACAGAACAGAGAGCCCACAAATCAACCAATGCCTACATGGTCAGTTAATATTTGACAAAGCAGGCAAGCACGTGTAACACGGTAAAAGCAGTCTCTTCAATAAACGGTGGTGGAAAAATGGGAGCGGAACATGCAAAAAAAAAAAAAATTTAAACTAGACCACCAGCTTACACTATACACAAGAATAAACTTAAAATGGATAAAAGACTTTAATGTAAATTGTGAAATCATAAAATATCATAGCCAGTAAAATCTCAGATATCTTGTGTAGCAATATCTTTGCTGATATATCTCCTCAGGCAAGGGAAATAAAGGAAAAAATAAACAAAAGGGACTACATCAAACTAAAAACCTTCTGAACAGCAAAAGAAGCCATCAACAAAATGAACAGGAAACCCACTGTATGGGAGAACACATTTGCCAATGATACAGCTAATAAGGGGTTAATTTCCAAAATATATAAAAAAGTTATACAACTCAACACCAGGAAGACAAACAATCCAATTTTAAAAATGGGCAAAGGACCTGAATGGATACTTCAAAGATGACCTACGAATGGCCAATAGACTTATGAAAAATGCTCACTATCACTAACCATCAGAAAGATGCAAGTTCAAATCACAATGAGGTATCACCTTATACCCGCCAGAATGGCTACCATCAATAAATCAACAAACAAGTGCTGGTGAGGACAAGGAGAAAAGGGAAGCCTAGTATATTGCTGGTGGGCATGCAGACTGGTACAGCCACTATGGAAAACTGTATAGAGTTTCCTCAAAAAATTAAAAATGGAACTGCCTTTTGACTCAGCAATCCCACTTCTGGGAATATAGCCTAAGAATCCTGACACACCAATCACAAAGAATATATTCATCTTTGTGTTTATAGCAACACCATTTACAATAGCCAAGATCTGGAAAAAGCCCAAGTACCCATCAGTGATGAGTGGATAAAAAAGCTATGGTACATTTACACAATAGAATACTATGTAGCTATAAAAAAAAAAAGACACATTCATCCTTTGTGACAGTTTGAATGAAACTGAAAATTACTATTATTTTTTTTTGTGGTACGTGCTCCTAGTGGGAACCGAACCCGGGATTCTGGTCTGCAGGTCGACGCTCAACCGCTGAGCCAAACTAGCCAGGGCTGGACCTGAAAATTATTATGCTAAGTGAACTAAGCCAGTCAGAGAAATACAAATACCATATGATCTCACTTATATGTGGAATCTAATGAAAAATATAAACTGATGAACAAAATAGAACCAGATGCATGGACACATGGGACAGACTGATAGATATCAGGGGGAAGGAGGTGGGAAGACTGGATAAAAGAAGGTGAAAAGATTAGCCAAAGAAGGTATGTACATAGCCCAGGGTCACAGACAAGTGTGGTGAGGGCCAAAGCAGGGAGGGTGTGCACTGGGTGGAGGCCAGAAAAGAACGGGGGGTGGAGGAGTTTGGGACATCTGTAATAGTGTCAACAATAAATAAAAGAGAATGAGAAAAAATTCAGTCTGACTTCAGAACTATAAAAAGAAAAACAAAGAAAAGAAAAGAGAGGCTGCTCCCAGGAACTGTCAGTGTTTTTGAACTCCTGGAGCTGGTGGGGTAACAGCAGGCGCCTTGGCTCGCGCTGGAGGGGACCAGTCCGAGGAGCTTCGTGTGTGTAGGTCGTTCGTTCGTTCGTTTGCTCGTTTTGCCATAACTAGTTCCTGTGCCACCGCCTCCACGAACCCTCCGTTCGCCTGGCTTCCTCTGCATGGGCTCTGACCGTGCTCGGGCTGCCTTAACCCTGCCTGCGGCCACCTCAGAGCGGTCCTCTCGGGCAGATGTCCCCGAGCCAGTTCATGGGTGTCTGTTGTTGCAGCACTGGCTTCTCGGCGTAGATGGGTGGGACGTGCGAAGCTGTGCTCGGCTCCTCCACGTGCTCTGCATCCGGCTCGGAGCCAACGGCCTGGGGTCTCCCGCCGGGCCGCGCCCCTCTTCCCTGCCGGGGCTGCAGCGACTAGGGCCGCCCACATGAAAGCCTCCCTCTCCCCAGCTCCGGCTTTCAGAACAATATTCCGTCACAGATGGCAGTCTCTCTACCGTCCTCTGCTCTAGCTTTACCAATGGCTCCTGCAGTCTCAAGCCCTGCAGTCTCCGTGTGGCTGGACTCCGAGTCTGCAGCTCTCCTCCTGCCGGGCAGCACGAAGCCCCGCAGGGCAAGGAGAGAGCGGGCTCCCAGAGCTGTCCTGCTGGGTGTCTGCGAGCATGAGGGAGCCAGTGCCCTGCCGCGCAATGTGGACGGACAAGAGGACAAGAGAGAGGGGGGAGGACCCTCTCTCATACACTTGCTAAAGCGTGGCGATCCCACATGGCTTTCTAGACGGCATCCCACGTGGCCAAACAGCCAACTGTGCTTTCTTGTGAAGCCACGGCTGAGTCACAGGGAGCTAGCCTGTCCTGCCTCACTGCCTACCTTTTCAAACAGTTTTATTGAGATATAATACTATGTGATTCACCCAGTTAAACATTACACAATTCGTCCATTTAAAGTGTACAATTCAGTGTTTTATAGTATGTTCAGAGTCATGCAACCACAACCATGAATTCAGAATATCTCGTTAACCAAAGAAAACCTCCTCAGCCATGGTCACCCTGTACTTTCCTCTTCCCCAGGCCTGGACAAATAGTCTGCTTCCTGTTTCTGCGCACGGCCGTATGGACAGGCCACACAGCCAGTCTCACGCGCCTGGCTGCTCCCACTTAGCACAACTTACCATTACTCTTTCAAGTTCATCCATGTTGTAACATATTAGCACTTCGTTCATGTATGATAGTTCCCATTTTATTCGTCCAGTCAACAAGTGATGGACATTTGGCTTGTTTTCACTTTTTGTCCGTTATAAATGATGTTGCTATAAGTATTCATGAACAAGTTTTAGAGTGAATATGTATTTTCATTTCTCTTGGAGATATATAGATATATATGAAATAGTTGGGGCATATGTTAGTTCTTGGTTTAATAGTTTGAGAAACAGCCAAACTGTACCATTTTATTTTATTTTATTTTTTTAAATTTAATTAACTGGCTTTATTCACTTTTTCTTGTATAAAATTATGTGGTGGCCACAGCTGGAGCCTGGGTCCTCTGCACAGAAACTCTGGGGTGGGTCTTTACAAGATGGTCGGTGAATTCCTGACAGGGAGACTTGGTGCACACAGTCTCCTTCCAGAGGTCGGGGTGAGATAGCTGTAGTCTTAGAGAGGGCATCAAAGGCGGCCTTGGCAAAGTTGCCCAGGTGGCAGTGCAGCCCTGGCCGCGGTGTAGCAGTGGTCAATACCAGCCATCAGCAGCAGCTTCTTGGGTCAGGGGCTGAGACTCTGCCAGCGCCCCTGGGGTGGGGATGAGGCGCACCTGTACAGAGCCACAGCGGCCAGTCACCTTGCAAGGGACAGTATGGGGCTTGCCAATCTTGTTCCCCCAGTAGCCTCTCCGCACAGGGACAATAGAGAGCTTGGCTAGGATGATGGCCCCACGGATGGCAGTGGCTGCTTCCTTTGAGCACTTAACACCCAGACCAACATGTCCACTGTAGTCCCCAATGGCGACAAATGCTTGAACCGGGTCCTCTGGCCAGCATGTGTCTGCTTTTGCCTGGGCATAATCTTCAAAACCTCATCTTTGAGGGATGCCCCCAAGAAAAGTCAATGATCTCGGATTCCTTGATTGGCAAGGAGAAAAGATAGATCTCCTCCAGGGACTTGATCTTCATGTCCTTGACCAGGTGGCCCAGCTTGGTGACGGGGATGCACTCCTTGTCCTCCACCTTGCCTCCGCGAGCTCCGCGGCCACGACCCCGGCCCCGCGCGACCTCGCCCCGGATGCCGCTGCCAAATCCTCCACGGAAGCCTCCGCGGCCTCCCATTCCAGGGCCCCCCGGGTCCCCGGGCCCTTCCGCAGCACCGGCGTCCTCCGCCATTTGGTGTCTCCTCAGGAAAGAAGCCAAACTGTACCATTTTAGATTTTCACTAGCATTTTGGAGCCCCACAATATTCTTGCCATTATTGGTAGGATTGGTTATTATCTGGCTTTTTGTTTTGTTTCCGACTTTAGCATTCTAGTGGGTAAGAAGTAATGTCGCATTGTGGTTTTGATGTGTATTTCCCTAACGAATCATGATGTTGAGCTTTTTTTCATGTATTTATTGACCATTTGTATATATTTTAGAGAAATACCTTCTTAGATCCTTTACTCATTTTTCACTTGGGCTGTTATTCTTTTGATTACTGAGTTGTAAGAGTTCTTTATAAATCCAGGATATAAATCCTTGTATCAGATAGGTGATTTGCAAGTTTTTTCCTATTCTTTGAATTGTGGGTTGTTGTTTCTTTTCTTTTCTTTCCCCATTGTCTTAATAATATAGTTTGCAGCAAAATTTTTTATTTTGATTAAGTTTAATTTATCTGTTTTTTTATTTTATTGGTTGTGGTTTTGCTGTGTATGAGAAAAAGCTTTGCCTAATCCATTTGTGAGCTTTTGATTCTATTATGTTACTAAGACGTTGCAGCTAGATGCTAGCCCTCCTTAACGCTTCCTGCCTCACTTTTTCAATGCTCTTTGTTGAGCTTGTTGATGGGAAATTATCTACACTCACTAATATCAACTAAGAAAAAAAATACAAATCATCCTATAGTTTGCTATAAAGAGGTATTGAGATAGAGGTAGAGAGGTAAATGAGATAGCTCATTTTCTATTGAGCACTGTTTGTCATTGCAATAGTGTTCTTATTTCTCATATAGAAAAATGTGATTTAATATGTTTTTTCATTAATTTTTTTAGAGAGAGAGGGAGAAAGAGATAGAAACATCGATGTGAGAAACATTGATCAGCTGCCTCCTGCACGCCCCCTACTGGGGATGGAGCCCGAAACCCTGGCATGTGCCCTGACCGGGAATCAAATAGGTACCTCTCTGTCCATGGGACGTTGCTCAATCCACTGAGCCACCCTGACTGAGCAGAAAAATAATGTCATTTAAAATAATAAAAATGAACATTTATTAAGGGCCAGATAGACTACCTGAATTACTTTGTTTATCCTCCCCCTTTTTATATAAGGATACTTTGACAGATACGTAACTGGCCAAGGTCACCTGGCTAGATGCAGAACTAGGGGTAGACCCACAGAAAGCATCCCAACGTTCTTTCGTAAACTCTGTTGTGCTGCTGCTTTTGAACAAATACACCTTAATAACAAAACCCTTTCCACTGGAAAATGTGGATGTGCCATGGAGTGTCCCTAACTGGGTTTACATTGACTCATGGAGCTTGCCCTTCTGCTCATTGTTTTTTTCTTACTTCTGTGTAAATTTTACGGAGAACCGCAACTTCATTCTTTCTTTGAATTGCTGCTCAGGGAATCCAGTAATGAGCTAAGCTTCCTCCCCTTCCTTCTCCTCTTCCTCTTCCTCTTTCTTCCTCATTATGGAGACTGTATGACCGAGGGTGCCAAGACATTCCTGGTGCACACCTGTCGTCTGGCATATATTGATAGCTTTTTTCACTCTCAAAAGTGCCCCGGTTCAGATAATGATTCCATGATCACCTTCATGGTTTGTCATTCAACATGCCAAGGTGTCCTACTAGGGCTGCCCACTAGGTGTCAGCAGTGTAACCCGCAGAGAACACTCGGGGAAAATCAAATCAGGGCAAATAAGTAAGTGCGGTTCAAGAGCCACCTGCAGCCTTGGCCACTCAGAACAAATGAGAGAGCAGGGGGAGGAGAGAAGGAGCAGGTGCAAGACAGGTAGCTCCTGACTGGGAGCTGGTAGAGGGAGGATCCCCTTCCTGGTTAGGACTCCGGTGATATCTGAAGTGAGCACGTGGTATCCTTTTCAGTTTTCACTCACAAGACCAAACCAGTGTTCAGTGAAGTGAGCAGAAGCTTTGAAGAAGAGATATTTTCCCCTTCACAGACTGATCTTCAAATCACAATCAGAAAAGGTCACGCAGGTAACTCCCTGAGCTTGAACAAATCTACCGAATGTTTGAGGCAGAAGCTGAGTTGCCTGAACACGAATCTTCTCAAGGCTCCTTGAGAACATCTCCACTCAGAACTCAATGCCGCACTCGGACTCTTCTCGGAATGGCCCGCGGACTGTGCGCATGTTCCTCTTGCCCAGGTGGATGCCGGTGTCCTCCGGAGCCCTCTGCGCTGCAGGGGTGGCACACAGTGGCACGCGTGGGGGCAGAAGTGCACATCATGGCTTTTCAGGTGTCCGTGCTTTTTCGTCCTTGGAATTGGTTGCTGTTGCTAGCAGTCCTCACGTGTTCTGAAGCAACTTCTGATTTTAACAAGCCCACAAGTGCCAGTGCCCAGCATGAACCTGGCATTCGGTTTGCTGCTGCCAGCTCAGAGCTGGACGAGAGGATAACTGTTTTTGCACTGGATTATGACTATGTGCAGATTCCTTATGAGGTCACCCTCTGGATACTTCTAGCATCCCTTGCCAAAATTGGTAAGTTCCCAAACTCCGAGTCGGGCAAGTTGTTTTCCACATGAGGTACTGTCTGTGAAAATGCCTTACAGATGGGGAATGAGTATTGTAACTGCTACTGCTATTTCATCAAACACTCTGTTCCCTGGACTCAAGAGGAAGCCATGCAGCTCTTTATAAAGCCATTTAATGCTTCAGAATTGTGCTTTGAAATGTAAAGCATACCTTTGGGTTCTGGGTTCTTTTGATTTCTTTTCATTTTAGTGTGACAATCATGTGACATTATTTGGCATGCAAAAATCTCAAGATTCTGTGCTTTAAAAAATTCTGTAGAGTAAAGCATATAGACCTCAGAACGATGGCCGCTGGGGATTTTGGGAATCAGATCATGATTCTTCTGTAAAATATTCTTCCTTCACTCTTGGCCATGTAGCCGGGGCTTCATCAATGGCTCCCATTGTTGATTCTTTGGAAGTGGACTGTGCTCCTTGCAAACTCACAGAAAGCAAGGAACAAGACAACTCGGTGATGGGATATGGGGCACATGAGACGATCTCTGTCAGTACAATAATGATTTACAACTGAGCCAAATGAAACCAGTGGGGCACCTACGCTTTCCTCTGTGAAATACAGGGAATCCAAGTTAATGGATTAAATTCTAATCCAGGTTCTTTGGGCCAAAACCAATGTGATGGTTTACACTCTGTGATTACTTAATTCCTAACTCCATGCCCTTATCTCCTTAAAACCAGCTTATTAGAGCCCTGGCTGGGGGCTCCATTGGTTGGAGAGTTGACCTGTACACCAGAAGATTATGTGTTTAATTCCCAGATAGGGCTCTTTCCTAGGTTGTGGGTTCTTTAATCTCTCACATAAATTTTTTTTCTCTCTCCCTTCTTCTCACTCTAAAATCAATAGAAACATATCCTCAAGTAAGGATTAAATATAATAAATAAAACCAGCTTATTTGAAAGAGTAAAATTGATACTATTTTAATTATTATGTATAACATGTCTTTTGCCTTAGTTGTGAAATTGTTCTTTGAATAGATAAATTACTTTATTAAAATCTATGATGCTCATTTATATTTTCCCTCTAGGATGGGCATAAAATATGGGTTGAGCCATGAGATCTGCCAGATAATAGCTTGGCATTAAGACTGGGCTCTGTCTAGTCATCTAATGCCCCCTGGGTGCTGGGGGCACTGGTGTATTAATCAGGTGTTCTACATAGCTGCTATTCATTTTGAGCTAGTAAGGTACGAAGAACAAATGCAAATAATTGTTAGCTTGAAGAACTCTTGTGTAATTTGTCAAATGGTTAAATTACACAAAGGGTCTCACATTATTTCTAATAAGGGCTCAAATAAAAATGGCTTTCTAAAGGGGAAATATTCTCCGCTCAGAGCTAAGGAACTAACATCTTTCAGGCAACCCCAAGGACACTGAGCACATTCCAGGTGATCTCACGTGGCTTTTCAGGTGTCCTTTGTCAACAGTGCTAGAGATTCTCCCTGCCCCACCCCTTCGGGAATGGGTGAATGTTCTGGGGGTCGGGAACTAGCTCTGTCACTGACAGATGACTCACTTTGTCTTTCTAAGTCTCAGTTTGCTCATCTGTAGAGTTATTTTTAAGACCTCTTTTTTGGTGCAAATAAAGACTTTCCCACCTTATTGATGTTTAGAGAGAGAGCAAGGGAGAGGGAGAGAGAGATAGAAACATTGAAGAGAGAGAACATCTATTGGCCGCCTTCTGCATGCCCCCCCCCCCTTGAGGATTTGGCCCACAACCTGGGCATGTGCCCTGACTTGGAATCAAACCAGCGACCTCTTGGTGCAGGGTCGATGCTCAACCACTGAGCCACAGAGGTCAGGCTGCAAATAAGGACTTTTTAATTAAAAAGAGGCTTATGTTCTATGTTAGTAAACATCTCAGTGCAGAAGGTTGTTCCTGAATCACTGGGCAGAATAGAATGGAGGACTGCTGTCTCTCTCTTACACGGAGGACTTTGTTATTCGTGGCCCTTTACGTTTCAGTCACTGAAATGAAAATGTCTCCTATTGAGCAAAGCCATGTCTCTCAGGAAAGGGGAGGCTGGCTGTGCGGCCCCCGGCGCAGGAAGCTTCGGGGTGCAGGCCCTGCGTGCGGCAAAAGCCACTGCCCAGCTGTGCAGGTGCCTGGCTGTGCAGGTGTGTGGTTGTGCAGGTGCCTGGCTGTGCAGGTGTGCGGTTGTGCAGGTGCCTGGCTGTGCAGGTGCCTGGCTATGCAGGTGTGCGGTTGTGCAGGTGCCTGGCTGTGCAGGTGCCTGGCTGTGCAGGTGGCTT
The DNA here is from genome assembly GCF_014108415.1 of Molossus molossus. Lineage (NCBI taxonomy): Eukaryota > Metazoa > Chordata > Mammalia > Chiroptera > Molossidae > Molossus > Molossus molossus. The sequence continues at coordinate 79,534,742 of NW_023425350.1, read as the reverse complement.
GGCCGAGGTGGGCGCTGCAGCATCCCTCCAGGACACTGCGTTCTGGGAAGCAGGGCTGCACAGGGGAGGCACGGGGCCTGATCAAATGACACTGTGGGCTCTTCCACCTCTTTTACATTTTAAAGATTTAATGTGGTTGAAATAAGTACTACAAGATGAAGAAGAAGGAGGGAGAGAGGAGGAAAGAGGAGGAGCGAGTTCTCATTCACAAACAGAGAGAGCAGGCCTTTAGAAGGTTACTGTAAACTGGTTTTGAAGCCGGCGGGCTGGATATGTGGCCTGGGATAATATTTTTTGGTACTAATAACATGCCATTGTGTTAACCAGCCTGCTATAGTGGAGGGAAAAGTTCAGAGCTATGGTCAGGGAAACCCACGTGCTCTCTGGACAGTGGACCCTAAAAAATTCCTTAGGAGACGGGAGAAAACCTACTCTCCTGAAACTTGAATTCAAGGCCCTCATTATTTGGCTCAAAATCACCTTCTAACTCTGTCCAGTGCTCTCCCCAGTTCGGAATTTGCTCCAGCCAGGTGGATCTCCCCAGTGAATGTCGAACATATGCGGCTGGGCCGTTCCTGTCTCTATATTTTCCTCTTGATGTTCTCCCGGACTAAAATGTCTTCCATTCTGTTGTCTAATTATGCAAGTGCTGATGATTTTCCAACAACCTGTTCAACCTTTACTTCCCATGCAAAATATTTTCTCATGAACACTTAACCTGTTCACTCATTCATTTATACACATATACATTCTTCTGGCAAATAGACTGGCTGTCATGTAGTAGACCTCTTGCCAAGCACTTTGGGAGATATAAAGATGTCTATCATTCTGCCTGAGTTTATGAAATCTACAGTTTATCAAGGGACATAAGTCATGCAGCAAAAATGGTAGAAAGGGATCATTGTTGTTAGACAAGTAGAGACAAAATGTTATAATAATTTAGAGGAAATATATTGGGTTTTTTTGGAAGAGATCAGGAAAAACTTAACCTCAAAGATTGAACAGGACCAAAAAGTTTGAACAAAACTCAATCCAAGCAGCCACAAAAGTGTGTGAAGACAGGAAAGGGGGCCTGCAGGGTGCAAAGGTGTGTGGATGCTGTGACGTGGCTGTATGAAGAGAGAACAGAGGTGGGGTGCTGCCTGGAGAGAGCCCCAGGGGAACCCGCTGTGCCCTGATCATGTGTCCTACTTGCTGGTGTTCAGTATGCATTTCATTGTATACGTATACATTTTGTTTTGTCTTCTAGTTTGTTAATGTCTTGTTTCTAAAATCCCATCAGCAATGGTAATTACAGAAAACATGTTTGGTCCTCCACCAGTACTTTCCAGTGGGTTGGTTAGCAGAGATGCTTAGCAAGTGTCCTCAGCTTAGAGTCCACGAGATGCACTGTGTTCCCCCACAGTCATGGGTGGGGAAGGGGACATCACATGCGCATGGCGTGGGAAAGTCACCTGGCAGCAGGACACGCAGTGAGCGGGGTCTGGGATGAGAAGATCAGGGGGACTGTGCAGTAGCTGGCAGGAGAAATGGGAAGCCCTAAGTACGGTGGCTGCGGAACTGGGGAGAGGAGGGTACAGTTCAGGGGAGCTGATGAGAGACGTTACTGTGAAGCTGGGAGCCGATTGAATAAAGGGACAAAGGTGGTGGAGGGGGTTCATGAGAATGCGACTTGATTTCCCTAAGTGACTGGATGGAGAGCAATGTCACTGACTAAATAGGGGACTCAATAAAGGACTTGCAATTCCTGCCGGCTCATTCGGCCGAGAGGGAGGGGAGGGGAGGTTCAGGCGATGGCGAAGGGCTGCATGAGCTTCAGGGTGGCTCTCCATGAGAGCAGGCAGTCCACCTCTTCTCCCCTGCTCCCAGTGCCTGGACCCCGCTGGCTGGGAACATGGGCTCTGCCACCTGCGCTGGGGCTGGCATGCGAAGTACTTGTCCCGTGTGGGCCCCACAGCACTTCCAGCTTCTGCCACCTGGGTGCTGAGGCCCAGGGCAGCCAGGTGCCAAGGTGCGCCTGCGCAGCGGCGGGAGAAGTCCGCGCATGCGCCCCCTGGCGCCGCAGGGCGGTTCCTGGCAAACAGCTGACGCGGCTCCTCTGCTCTCCCCAGGCTTCCACCTGACCCGCAGGCTGCCCCGCCTCGTGCCGGAAAGCTGCCTCCTCATCCTTGTCGGGGCGCTGGTGGGCGCCATCATTTACGGCACTGACCACAAGTCGCCCCCAGTCATGGATTCGAGCATTTACTTCTTGTACCTCCTTCCACCCATCGTCCTGGAAGGCGGCTACTTCATGCCCACCCGGCCCTTCTTCGAGAACATCGGCTCCATCCTGTGGTGGGCAGGCGTGGGGGCCCTGGTCAACGCCTTTGGCATCGGCCTCTCCCTCTACCTCGTCTGCCAGATCCGGGCCTTCGGCCTCGGCGACGTCAACCTGCTCCAGAGCCTGCTGTTCGGCAGCCTGATCTCCGCCGTGGACCCGGTGGCCGTGCTGGCCGTGTTCGAGCAGGCGCGCGTGAACGAGCCGCTGTGCATGATGATCTTCGGGGAGGCGCTGCTCAACGACGGCATCAGTGTGGTGCGGAGCCGGGGGCGTCCGGGGGGGCGGGGCGTCCGGGGGGGGGTGGGGCGGGGCCCGCGGGCGGGCAGGAGGCGGGCGGCTCCTGGGAGAGCTGAGCGGCCGAGTCCCAGCAGGACAGAGGTGGGCTTCGGGCAGGGCGGTGCGGCCCAGTTAGGAGACTTTCCTCAGGGTGACCGCCCACCCACACCGCCTGCCACCCAGCGCCCAGTGAGCCGCTCCGAAGAGCAGGAGGGAGAGCAACTCGTTCTGCAGCAAATTCCGTTTATCACTTCAGACAGGCTGTTGCTAAAGGCGCTTCTGGGTTTGACACAGGGACGAGCAGTGACTTCTGTGCTTATTTCTCTCATCCACGGGACCCCAACCTCATTCCCTTTGTATGCGGATTCAATTTTTATCATGATGCCTTAGATTTGCAGTTAAACAAAAGCTCGGGCGAGGGAGAGGGATGACAGGATTTGTAGAAAGGTGGGCCATGTATCAGTACCGATGGCGTGACTCGTGCAGAATGAGAAGGAGGGGGTTCGGCTCAGGAGTCCTCCTGGAGAGAAGCTGAGAAGGTCTTAAAGGCTGAGTCACACCACGCCGAGGCCGGGAAGATGTCGTGGCGGGGGCTGGGATATTCTGGACGAGCTGTCCCCTTGCAGTTTCACTACATTACCACGAACCTTCACCAGTTTTCATCTGAGATGTCTAGCTATACTCTGATACACTTTTCTTATTTTAAAATGTATATCACATCATCTAAGTACAACTAGAACGCATTTTCAGTGTAAAAGACTCGCACCATACAAAATCATATAGCAAAAGACCACGGAAACCTCCACGGCCTCTCCCCTCACCCTCTGAGAGGGAGACAGGCCCATGCACACACAGCTGTAAATTATCTTACATAAACTGGGTGAGTTCGCATCGTACGTATTACTTAGAAGTAATAAGTCTCAGAATTCTTTCTAAGTCTTTTCAACTTATGCATTGCATTTTATAATTTAAGTGCAACTATAATTTATTTAATAATTTCCCAATAGACAAGTATTCAGGCTGCTGCCAACTTTTTGCTTTAAACGACAATGCCACAGTGAGTATTCGTTCCTGCCAGTTCTAGGAAGTGAAATCTCCAGGTTAGAAAGTAGGTTCAGGTAAACCTTGTGCTGCTGTTCTAATCACCACTTTTTTTTTTTCTTTTTTTTTTTTTATCCTCACTTGAGGATATTTTTCCATTTTTTGTACAGATAGAGTGGGAGGGAGAGAGAGGAAGGGAGAGGGAGAGAGAGAGAAACATCGACGTGAAGGGACACATCGAGTGGCTGCCACCCGCACGACCAACCAGGGCCGGGGACAAACTGCAACCGAAGTACGTGCCCTTAGCGGGAACCGAACCGGGTCTCTCCGGACCGCAGGCCGACGCTCTAACTGCTGAGCCAAACTGGCCAGGGCTAATCACCACTTCTTCACCCAGTGTAGAGGGAAGGGCCCCCCGCTCCAGGGCAGGGGTGACACATGACATGGAAGGATGAGACCATGACAGTTTACTAGCCAAGCCTGAGGGAAGACACGGCATTCCACGCAGGCCACGTGGGGAGGTGCCCAGGAGCAGAGTGAGCGCAGGGCAGAGGGCAGGCTGTGCAGTGTTGAGGGGGTGGGGCCTCCTGGTTCCCACCGGATGATGGGGTTGGCTTGTTTGAATCGTCCACTGGTGGGCAGGGGCCTGAAACCCACTGCTCAGGGACAAGCAGGAACTGTGCTGGTTCCTCAATACGGAAAGTTCTCAGCTAGGGGACCTCATCCATGGGGTCAGCCTTGAGGGGAGGATGTGCAGTCAGCCTACCCACAACCCTCCCATTTTAGCACATGTCAGGGTAGAAAGTAACATTGGACCTTGATTTTAGTTCTTGCACACGGCTGCAAATACTTCTCAGGGCGTCTCCTTGGGCTTACATTTCTGCAAATACTTCTCAGGGCGTCTCCTTGGGCTTACATTTCTGCAAATACTTCTCAGGGCGTCTCCTTGGGCTTACATTTCTGCAAATACTTCTCAGGGCGTCTCCTTGGGCTTACATTTCTGCAAATACTTCTCAGGGCATCTCCTTGGGCTTACGTTTCCACAGTGCATTGAGTGCATATTTCCTGGTATCGGATCAGCAAGGGACATTGGTTTCTTATCTAATGGGCAAAAAAGAATGACTATATTTGTTTTAATTCACATGGTGATATCAAGTATCTTTTCAATGATTGTGGATCATTAATGTTTCTTATGCTGTAGATTGGAAGTCTGTATCCTGCTGGAGTTGCCAGACTTAAAAACAACAGAGGACAATGTTATAAAAACCACAGATAATCTTTTATAAGTATGTCCCAGCTATTGTAGGTGAATACTGAGTCTTGTCAATTTTTCTTAGGGACCACTTGTTTTTATTTTTAATTGATTTGTAGGAACTCATTAAATTATCCACATTCTAAACTTCTAGATATTGCATAAACATCACGTATTTTCTCCCTTTCTTCCATTTTTTAAAGATTATGGTATGTATGATCTTATACTAGTTTTAGTTTTTTATCAAGTCAAACCCAGCTCCAGCATGTTTCTATAGCCTCTGGGTCTGGTATTTTGCTTTTGGAGGTTGTGCCAAATACAGGCAGCCATGCTGTTTTCCACCCCCTACAATTAATCACTTAGTGCCTCTCGCACATAATGTCTACCATGGGGACATTAAGGCAGTGCAGAGGGAGGGAAGCCCTTGAAAAGTGGGCGGAGACATCGGCAGACTCAGCGAGTGAGGGAGGTCTGTGCCCGAAGTCGAAGGCAGTATTTATTTCTAAGAATCTCCAGCCAGTGAGCCAGAGGCGCAGGTCATCGGGCCTGCACCCACTTTCCCTCTGCGGGCGTCACAGAAAGCACCACGTCAGGGAGTTGCCAGGGGAGCCTGGGCTTCAGACCGTCTACGAGGCAGACATTTAGTCTGTGTGGCCCCAATGCCAGGTGCCTCAGAAGCACCCTGGTGGGCTTGGAGACTCCTCAGGTGTTCCAGCCCAGCTCAGACCTGCTGACCCGGACTCCCCAGGAGGGGAGCTGCGAATCCGGGTTTCTAAAGGCACTTCAGATGACTGCTGACGTTTTGGTACTACTGCTGCTGTTTTGTTTGTTTGCCTGTAAGTTGAGAGCAGTCGGTGTATCTAGATGTAAAATGAAGATACCTGTAGTGCAAAGACTGTACACCTCTCTTCAGACTGGGCTAAGTTAGTCTCTGAGGTCCCTTTGCCCCTCATTCTTTCATGAGTTACTTTCACATTTTCAATGGAGTAAGTGTTTGTGGCTGGGATTTTCCGTGAGCCAAGATGTGTTCATTTCATAGTTAATCTCCCAAACATAATCTTTCTTCACGTATGTCTGAGTTCTTCCGGGCACTTGTTACTGACCCCAGCACTGGCGACAACACCGAGGGCGCTGGTCTGTGACATCAGCAGCCCCTCCTGGCAGCCGTTGCGAAGTGATTTCTCACCTTCCCTGCAGCCTGGAAGCAGTCCGAAGGGCCTTGCTGAACGCGAGCCCTCAGGGTTTCACAGCTCGCTCTGTCCTGGGCACGGTGGCGGAGCACTGGGCAGAAAGGCCTGGGTCAGCGACCGCGGAAGGGCCCTGTGCTGCGCTCAGCCCGCCGCTGAGCCCGCCGCTGACCCCGCCTGCACTCCGTGTGGCTCCTCATGGACTGCCAGTCGCAGTGGCCTTCTGGTTGGGTTTTTTCTTTTTTCTAGCAACATTCGTTTGACTTTCCCAAAGTTTAATTGCTTCCACTTGGACATTTTTTTTAAATGATAATTTCAAAATAAAATTATAATTATCAAGTGACCAAAGTATCTGCTCTGACTTCGGGGGCGGGGCTGCCGTGCGCCGGCTGCGGGAGGGGGGGTGCCCACACGTCACTCTGGAGTCCTCTGTGGTCACCCACAGCACTGAGAGTATTAAGTGTGTGCTGGGCACTCCGCCTTCCTGGCGAAACCCGAGACCCAGGCCCGATTTAGAAAGCAGTTTGAAAGCAGCTGGTATTTACTGCTGTCCAGTTGTGTTTTGAGCTAAGGCCCTGACCTCACCCTTTCATTGAGGAAGGAGCCCCACAAGGCAGCTGTGCTTCAGCAGAAAGTCTGAGTCATCTGAACAGTGACCTGCGATTTTTGGGTACACAGGACGGCTCTGCAGAGCGGTGCTGAGAGTCGGCGATCACGGACAAGAGGGGACCAGAAGGGTCATCGTGTTGGTACATCAGACTCCCCAGGGCTCTTGTCCCACTCACTTCTCCCTCTTGCTCAGTATTTAAGTTATGATTCTCATCATCAGAACACACTCTATGGTGGCAGAGGGAGCAGAGACAAAGTCCAAATGGCTGTGAAACCACTGGCGTCTCCAGCTGGGTCTCACGGCGGGAGGAACCGCGGACGGCTGAGCCCTGGCCCTGCTGGAGGCCCCTTTGCATTTATTATTGTATGAAATTTTTGTCTTTTACTACCACATTGCACAAATGGAGAAAATAAGGCAAAGCAAGTTAAAATAAACCCAAGGAGGACATCCTTCCTAGCCAATGACCTCTGGTCTGTCTGTTCCAATCTGTTCCTCTTTATTCCTGCCTTCTGAGTTTCAGCTCCTGTTGCTGAGAGGGAGGGCAGAGCAGCGAGGCCCGGCTGGGAGGGGGGCTGGGCCCGTGTCCTCTCTCCGTCAGAGCTGAGGGCTCGGCCCCGTCCCCTCAGCCGGCCCAGGGAAGATTCTGCCTCTGCGCCTCGTTTCTGGGACATCAAAACACTGATATTGTGTAGCTCGTAGTCACTGCAAAAGCCACATTAAGCTCTAGAACAGCAAGACTGAGGGCCCTGCATGTGGCGAGCGCTCCATGCAAGCTGGTTGTTATCTTTATATCACACCAGCTCATCGTCACAGCATCGTGGTTGGCTTTCTCTTAATAGGCAGTTGCTGTTAAATATGAAACTGCGTCATTTATTGTGGGAAGATTGTTCTCCTATTGTTTCTTGGTTTTTCTGGATCAATTTGCTGAATAAGCCACAAGGCAATGCCAGTAAGGTTTTGTAACCCCCACCCATCCCAATCTGGCCCCTCCCAGGATGAGCCAGGGCTGTGGCCTGAACCTGGCCTCCTGGCTGCAGACTCTGCTCCTAACTGCCACTCCGCACTGTCCCCTCTTCCTCTCCTCTCCTGCTTTCCTGGCCTGTCTTCTCTGCTCCCTAGTGATGCATCGCGTGGCCTCTTGCTGCTGAGGCAGGCCACCTCGCGCAGAGGGGTGAATGAGAGGCATGGAGGGGCACCTGAAGGTTCAGAGCACAGACCTCGGGCCATCACTTCGATGGCACTATGTCCTTTCCTATGTGAGCCTCCTGATAACCCAGTGTGCTCGAAGCTGTCACCCTCACTTCGTGAAGAGACAGTGTGCAGAGGCTGGGAGCAGAGGCCCTGGCCCAGCACCGGGCTCACCTCTGCACTGGGCCTTCGGCCCCTGGGACCTCATAGAGGCCTTACCAGCTCTCTGTGTGTGCTTAGGTTTCTCGCTGCTGTTTTTATTATACAGACAGAGACTGTCGGAGAATTGTTCGTGTACTGACTATAACATTCTGTGTAGCTCAGCTCCAAGGCACACGGAGGAGCTCCTCCGCCGCTTTCCCGCATCGACAGCAGCCTTTTCCTGGAGGACCCTGTGCATCACCTGCCCTCTCTGACGTGTTTCGCTGCTGCCATTGGAGCCCACATTTTCCTGTCCCATGTGCTAGAATTGCTTTGCCCCTTCTCTTCCCATCCTTCCCTCCCTTTATCAGCCGAGTTGCTGCCGAGCCCGATTCCTGGCAGCTCCGCGGTACCCAGGCCAGCACGCAGTGAGGAGTCGCTGTGATGAAGCCACACGAAGGATGAGCGAACAAATGAGACAGAGCCCTGGGACGCGCAGGGGCTGTGTGTGCCTGGGCTGCCTGCAGCGCAGGGCGTCTCCTGTGCCACAGCCCTGCGTCCCCAGCTCTCACGAGTGACACGCCGTGGAATCTGGATTTGTCAGAGAAGCTGTGAGCAAACGGGGTGTTTTCCTTCTGAGCCAGTGCCACCCCCCAACTCCAAAGTGTTCCTGAGCCTGAATGCTAGGGGTGCATGAGAGTGGGGCAGGCATGGGGGCAGAGGAGACAGGTGTGCTTCCTCCCCACCTGTCCACACTGATGCTGTCCTGGGCACTGGGGCCGTGAGGATGAGCCGTGTGTGGGCCTGCACATAGGTGGTCACTGAATGATGGAGGGACAGCCATGACCCCTGCTAGCTGTGAGGATGAGGTGGCAGGTTCGAACCAAGGTGGGGACATAGGGAGCAGCTTGCCAAGAAAGCTGGCTTTGATCTGAGAAAGATAAAATATGTTCATTCAGGGGAGGATTTTCCTTCAAAAATTCTCTGCCATTTATTTTTTCCTGCTTCCAAGTGGTCCTAGCTCCCATCACCTCCCATTCAAGCGGCAGGGAGGTGCGGCCACAGGCACAGACAGGGCGGCCGCAGGCCTCAGTTGAAGTTCTCGCTCCCCTACTGGCACGCTGTGTGCCTTCAGGGCAGTTACTTAACTCCTCTGGGCCTCGGGTTCCTTTGGTGGAATGGAGATTCGGTTGTGTGAGGGTTGAAGTGAGTGTTCACATATGAAACACTTAGGTGGCACCCAGCATCGAGTGAGCACGGAGTGAGTGTGGTGTCCGTCCGTCCCCTCCACTGTCCACTGTGGGAGCCCTGTGCTCCGAGCCCCCAGTCCTCAGTGCAGCTGCTGCACCACTGTGTGTCGGCACTTCACAGCCTCAGCTGTTTCTGGGGAAGAGCTGTGGACACACCTGGACAGACTCTTGAAGGGACAGTGGCAGGCAACTTGGTCTTGTCCTCTCTTTATTCTATTTCCTTTCATTTTAGCCAGGCCCCTGGGACAGAGACGAGGAGCTCTGGATATCTCTGTAAGCCAGTGTCTTCTCACAAGAACGGGGAGTCAGTGTGTAAGGGTGGCTCGGACGCACAAGCCGTGTGATCTCCAGCAAGTGGCTCGGCCTTTGTGCCTCCCTTTCTGGTGTATAAAACAGGAATGGCCGATCTAACCTCAGAGGGTGGTTTGGAGGAGGATGTGAAATAGGATAAGACTCAGAGACGCCTGGCACAGAGTAGGTTGCCCTCTGCATATCAAGAGGAAGTTCGACAGAAGAAGGCAATCTGGTTGGTGACTGTCTGCAAAGAAACGGGAACACACAGGGCCAGGTGCCAGGGGATGAACTTCAGCCCGCAAGGGCCCAGCGAGTGCCCCCCGCTGTGAGACATCCCCCAGGCTCCTCTGACTTACTGTGTGGGGCGGGCAGGTATCTGGTGCCCACCAGACATTTTCCTTCAGACATGTACTCAGCAAGCTTCTGAAGGTTTTTCGGTGAGCTTCTCCACAACCCACACACACAACTGCCATTCATAGTGACATGGTGCCGCTCTATGGGTGTGTGGGGGCAGGGGTGTGTGACTGTGTGTGTGTGACCATGCGAGTGTGTGTGTGAGCGTGTGAGTGTGTGCGTGAGCGTGTGTGAGAATGTGTGTGAATGAGTGTGAGTGTGTGTGAGAGTGTGTGTGTGAGTGTGTGTGAGAGTGTGTGTGTGAGTGTGTGCGTGAGTGTGTGTGTGTGTCTGATACAGTGCACATATAGCTCGGGCTGCTGCTGGACCAGGCGGGGCAGGTGGGAGGAGCTGGGAGAAGAGAGGGCCAGAGGGCAGTCCAGTGTTGTCAGGTTCCCACGAACAAGGGTGTGGCGCGATGGAGGCCCACGGGCCTGGAGGAGCAGCTCCGAACCCTAGTCTTCCCCGCAGGGTGACACCTCTGCCCTGCATGGCTGGGGCCTACGCTGCAGACTCCCCGACCAGCAGCCCTGCAGGTGTTCCTTAGGTGCGTGCTGACCGTTCAGAGGCAGGCTGAGACAGCGAGGGTCAGCCGTTATTTCATTGCAACCCCTCTGGTTTGATCCATAAACACTTGTTTGGTTTATATTTTTCTGGTTGAAGAAACAGAAGGATTGAAGTTTGAATTAAATCCATTTGCAACCAGCCTACACGGTGAGCCAGCAGTGATGGTGAGAACTGAGCCCGGCTGCAAATGCAGCAAAAGGGCAAAGCCTTGCTGGGTATGGAGTTGTCCCTCTTCAGGAAGTAGGGGCAAGCAGCTATGGAAATGTATTTGGAAAAAAAATAAAGGAACATTTAAGGAGAAAAGCCAACTGACTATCTTAACTCTTTAGGGAATAATCAAAATGAAGAAGTACAGCAGGTGGCCACGCACTGCCCGCCAACTGTGCCAAGTGCCTGGCCCTTGGGGAGCCACACCTCGGAACACTTGACTTACCTCTTTTCATTTGTAAATTCTTCCTCCCCTACCATCACGGAGGAACCTGCTCTTCTGTGTTTCCTTACAGCCCTTTCAAGCCATAGAGATGTCCTAGGAGACTACACCATACACGAATAGGAGTCACTGGCGTGGGGGAAGCCCCTAGAACTGAAGGGGGGCAAGGGATTCCTAGCGCGGAGGTTTGCAACATCTCCCCTCTGCCAGCAAGTACGCGCACGTTCTTGGGGGTGTGGTGGGGTGTGGGGCCTTGCTAGCGAAAATGTACGCTCAGATCATGTGACAAGTCCCATAGGCTGGCTGTTCCGAAGAGCTGGCAGAGGAGTTTCTCTGGCTTCCTCAGTGACGGCCAACGAGCAGCAGCCCGCAGACCTGCTGTACTGGCCCGCCCCGGAACGCCACACCGGGTCATGGGGCAGACAGGCTGCTCACTCTGGCTCAGGCTGCGGTTGTCTGTGTCACTCCTCACCCCCAGGGTCCGCCTTGGTCACTAGTGAGAATCACACTGACGGCTTGGGAGGACACAAGAGATCTCGAAACCCAGCTCTCTCATATTAAAGAGAAAGTTCAGTCCAGTTTCATTGAGCCTGAGCCCAAATTATTTATTTATTCATTCTTCATTTATTCATTCATAACCAATATTACTGAGCAGCTACTTTTTACAGAAACCGCTCTTTCCACTGTGCCAGAGTGACCGTCTCAGAAAAAGCCAGTCACCAAGCTGGGCTTCAGTGAACTTGAGTGTCCTGGTCACAGCGGACTTATACTTTTATAGTTAAAAAAGTGTTGATGTTTGTTAAACGCCCTCTTCTGTTTGTAGGTGTACTGACACCAGTGGTGAGAGACAGTTCTATGGGCATTCCTCCAGGCTGGTGTGGGGCAAAGACTCAGGCTAGGAGGTTGGGCAGTTCCTTGGGGGGAATCATGGGTGAGGAACAGGTATTGGTGGTGGGTAGGCGATTGGTGTTAGGCTTGTTTTGAGCTGCTGAATTTGAGGCCTACAGACTTGTAGTATTGAAACACTTTTCAGTAGTTATAGGAGTAGGCGTTGGAGCCTGGGGAAGGTGGACTAGAGAGGCCCGCTGGGCGTCACTGACGAGTAGGTGGTAACTACGGCTCTGAGACCGAGCAATCCTCCGTCCTACCATTCTTCACGCTCAGAAGAATTCGCCAGCTTTTTATATTGAAAATGAGTTGCTTGTTTTTTTAATCGTCATGTGAGGACTTGTTTTTATTGATTTGAGAGAGAGAAGAAGGGGCGGGGGAGACAGACATCAATGTGAGAGAGAAACATGGATCAGTTCCTCCCCATGTACCCTAAGTCAATAAAATCTGACCACTGACATTTCCCTCATCTTTATGAAATTTTCTGACATCTGCTCAGTTCATCTTCCTGGCCTCTGTTCTCTGAGGTTCTGATGAACAAATGTTCAGGATAGGAACCTTAGGAGAGTCGGTAAACCCACGTGTGATCAGTCTCCTCTCCTAGCTTGCAGATAGCGTTCCCTTTCTTTAGAGTGGGGTACCAGCTCCCCTTCTCTGCATTTTTCATCATTTTGCAGGGCCTGATGGGTAATTGCTCATTTATTAGGTGATTTTCTTCATCAGTCAGAGCAAGGTGTTGTCAAGGAACTGCTCTCTGACCGTGCTTAATGTTCCAGTGCCTCTTCATACAAAATATAAAAATTAACTGGATTCATTATTTAATTTTCCATGTAAGATTGAAGAATACAGCTTGTTATGATGTTCTCTGTGTTTTTACTGTATCTGACATACAGTAAAGATCATTTTTACTGTACTCTGTTGTGACTCTGAACTTCCAATGCTTTTTACATGTATGTAGAGTTAGTAATTAGTTAGGCTTCTTTTTCCTTAGGAACTGAGTTTATGGCAAACTGAAGTAATGAGGATTAATTAAGACACAAGGCGACCATGAAGCCATAAATTCTTTGTTAGTCGCTAGGCCTTCCGTGTACAATACCACAGTCTCCGTGGTTGTGTCATCGGTGAAGTGCTCTCTGCATTCCCATCTGTTACTGCTGGAAGCAGAATTATTGTGATGTCACACGAAAAGGAATTTTCTGAGACTTGCATGGGAGAATGAGTGATATTTATTGGCATGGAATTAAACCCCTGGGTTTTCAAGGTCCCCCTCCCTCCATCCCACCATGGGAAAAGCCCGGCCGTCTCCAGCAGGGCTAGAATTGAGGCCACTGCCCAGAGTCTCTGCTCTACATTAAAGCACAGTCCTGTCCAGCATCTGGCCAGCTTAGCTTGTGTCCCAGCTGCAGTCCATTGCGTGTGGGGTCCACATGGCCGGGGGCCATGCTACTGCTTAAGGCCATATATGATGGACTCGCACACAGGCAAGTGCAGGTTATGGAGCAAGTGAGAAGCAGGAGCTTAAGAGGAACAAGGAAGCCTTGGCCGGTTTGGCTCAGCGGTTAGAGCGTCGGTCTGCGGTCCAGAGAGACCCGGGTTCGGTTCCCGCTAAGGGCACGTACCTCGGTTGCAGTTTGTCCCCGGCCCTGGATGGGTTGTGCGGGTGGCAGCCACTCGATATGTCCCTTTCACGTCAATGTTTCTCTCTCTCTCCTTCCCACTCTATCTGAACAAAAAATGGAAAAAATGTCCTCAGGTGAGGATTAAAAAAAAAGAGGAACAAGGAAGAGAGAGAATTTTGGCCTGGAGATTTTAACTAGAAGCTTAACCAATTCAGCCTTCAGAATGTCTGGCATTCACAGTGGTTCCATTCACTAGCCAATAATCTTTTTCCTCGGTCAGACTGACAGGCAAGCACCTTCCCTACGGCACCTCAACTTCCCCATGCATGTGTTCATCTCCCTCTTTGTTGTACTTCTTCCCCCAGTGATTTGCAGGGAATAGACAGATGGTTCTCTGGGGAGTGTAAAGTTGCAGCTTCCTGGTGAAGCTGCCAGGATGACCATGCTTATAATGTCTGGCCTTCCATTTGCTCTGTTCCTATCATTAGTATTAACCAGATCGTTATGACAGCAACAATCTCCCCTTAGGGAACTCGAGCCTTTTGTAATCTTACAAACGGTAAATAGGTAAAGGTCTTCATTTTCTGGAACTGCTTTGTGCTGTCAGAGGGATATAGTTGTGCTTATGCCAAGGCTCAGAGGTTCTCTCTATCTGATAAAGGAAGAAAGGAGCATAAATGAAAGAAAGAGGGATTTTGCAAAGTCCAGGTCAGTCTTGTGTCCCTGGGAAGTGGGATTTGTGATGTCCAAAAGATGCCACAATGGACAAGCTGGCATTATTGTTGTATTCTAGAGGTGACCGATTTGACAAGAAAGCTAAAAAGCACAATTCAAAAGTGAGGAAAATTATAGTATCTACAGGTCTGGTGAGGGGTAAAAACCCATGTGATATAGGGCAGGACTGACTTTACAGTGCCCAGATTAGGTTGGAGGAGGGGCTTCTCTGGAGGAAGGTGTATCACACCTGCTTGAAGCCTTCTGTTTACCATACTTAATTCAAACTTGGCTAAGGGAACTATTCTAATATTTTCCTAGTGAAGAACTCCCAGCTTTTTCTGTCTGAACCATTTGGACAGAAAAGGGAAAGCAGTTTCAAGTGCAGCTGATAAACTGTCCCGTACTTGACCCATTCAGTCATTTAGTCCAAACCGCTGAGTCCCACTTCAGGAGATGGTGACACAGTTGGGCTTCTAAAGTGAGGCTTATACTGTGTGAACAAAAAATCAGGTAAATAAGGTTATAGGCATACACCCTATGAAAACATAAGGAAGAACACAAAACACAAAGGTTAATGAACACAGCAAATTATAAGCCAGTCTCTGAGTCGGCACGGCATCCAGCTGCAAGACTTTGGCTGGAATGAAATTAAGCAGTGACAGTCTGATCAATTCTTTTTGTCTGAAGTGTGACCATATTTGATGTCATCAGGTGCTGAGGTCTGTATGGTATATACAGGCATAGCCTTCAAAACAAAAATTTAAAGACAGTTAACTACACTCGAGTCCAATATCAACAATTGTACATTGTGATTTTCATTGAAACACAATTTTCTCCCTAAGATTAAACTCAAGTTTTTATAAAAGAGACTGTATTAAGTCTTATTTTGGGTTCATTATTTGTATGAACACAACAAGAATAACAATTAATCAAACTGATCACACAGACTCTTCAAATTTGATTTCAAAGACTCTTTAGATTAAGCTTTATTCAGCTACTCAGGGCAAAGAAGCCAAGCTATAGTTGTGTCAGGCTTTGCCTGCAATACCTGTAGGTTTGGGTCCTGAGGTTTCCAAATATCTTGAGATTCTTTTCTTGCCATCTTTTAGGAAAGCAACCTTTGTTCCTTACCAGGAAAGATTGCCATCTACGTGACAGAGCAAAGTAGCAGGTCATTTCTGCAGTGGGCTTTAATCAGCCTCAAAGTCAATCTCAATTCCGTAAGGCTTTCTGGTGACATCCAGAGTCCAGGCATGTCTCTCTTAGACACAGCATTCTAGTCAACATCTTGGTTACTAAGACCATAAGTGATGGCTGGTCATATTGAATTTATGCAAACAAATGTGTTGCCATGATTCAGTCATTAAGAATTGACAAATTCTGGAGGGATCTGGTAGGAAGAAAACTTGTCCCTTTAGCCAAATGAAAAAAACCCAAGTTTAACTGTATTAGATAGCTTAAAGTAAGCAATGAGCATTACCTAGATTGTCAAACACATTTTATACCCTTTAGAAATAAAGGCTTCTTGATTGGCAAACACATTTATACTTTAAGAGACATATTTCCATGAATATAGGTGCCATGCAGCAAAATCCATTTATTTAGAAAATTACAGGTGATCTAAGTTAAACTGATTTGCTCAGATAGCTCAGATAAGAGTTCTTGGTAAAGAGGTATTAGCACTTTAAAGGTAGACAACCCTTTCTTTGACAAACCCAGAGTTAGTTTTTCACCAGTTGGCAAGTAGACATCCTAAAAGTCTCAAGTCACTGTGAATGGAGATTGCATTACCTATTGTCTTCAGGGAGAAAAGTTTAAAGACATTTCATCCTCTTGGAAGAGAGAGATCTTGGTAGCTAAGGGAGAATGAGTGTCCACAGTGCACCCTAGCCCCTGCCAGAGATCAAAACCCAAAGGCCTGCGACATGTTAGCCGGCCATGGTAGCTCATGGCCCATCCTGGTGGCTAAGGGACTGCATTCACAGCCCAAAGTCTCTTTCCATGCCAAGGACAGAGAATCTTCCCAAAGTGGAAGTGGTGATACAATTTTGTTCAGGTGTAGACTTTTGCCAACCCTACTAGTTAGGTTTACTTAACAACACATGAGAGATTCTGATGGCCATTATGGCCTCTGGCTTTGTTAGAGGTTTCCACCCTTCATTGCTTTGGGTAGAATAAGTCTGGCCTTTAAAACTGGGCTAGTACAATTAAATTAAAAACCAACAAGAAGAGATAAAAAATGACATATCAGAAATGAAAAACACATTGGAAGGTTTAAAAAGCAGAGTAGGGGAAGCTGAGGACCGGATCAGTGAATTAGAAGACAGGGTAGAAAAAATCAACCAATCAGAAAAACAAAAGGAAAAAACGATTAAAAAACAGGAAGACAGCTTAAGAGAACTATGGGACAACTGGAAACGTAATAATATTCGCATCATAGGAGTCCCCGAAGAAGAAGAAAATGAGCAAGGGATAGAGAATATATTCAAAAAAATAGTGAGAGAAAACTTCCCTAATTTGGTGAAGGAAGAAGGCATTCAAGTTCAAGAAGCACAGAGAGTCCCAAGTAAGAAGAACCCAAACAGGCCCACACCAAGACACATAGTAATTAAACTGCCACAAATTAAAGACAAAGAGAGAATCCTAAAAGCAGCAAGAGATAAGCAACAGGTTTCCTACAAAGGGAACCCCATAAGGCTCTCAGCTGACTTCTCACAAGAAACACTACAGGCCAGAAGAGAATGGCATGAAGTAATCAAAGTCATGAAAAACAAGAATCTGAATCCAAGACTACTCTACCCAGCAAGGCTATCATTCAAAATAGAAGATCAAATAAAGAGCTTCCCAGACAAAAAAAAGGCTAAGGGAGTACATTAGCACCAAACCAGCACTGCAAGAAATGTTAAAAGGACTGCTGTAATTAGCAGTAGAAATGGGAAGAAAAATAGAACCACACTAAACAAAAATGGCAATAAATAAGTACATATCAATAATCACCTTTAACGTAAATGGATTGAATGCTCCCATAAAGAGACACAGAGTAGCTGATTGGATAAGAAAGCATGACTCATCTATATGTTGTTTACAAGAGACCCACCTCTCAACAAAAGACTCACATAGGTTGAAAGTGAAGGGATGGAAAAAAATTTTCCAAGCAAATGGAAAGCAAAAAAAAGCTGGGGTAGCAATTCTCATATCTGATAAAATAGATTTCAAAATGAAGACCATAACTAGAGACAAAGACGGCCACTACATAATATTGAAAGGATCTATCCAACAGGAAGATACAACCTTGATAAACATATATGCACCCAATATAGGAGCACCAAAATATATTAAAAATCTTCTGGAGGACTTCCAAGGAGAAATCAACAATAATACAATCATAGCAGGGGACTTCAACACCCCGTTGACAGCACTGGATAGATCCTCTAGGCAAAAAATTAGCAAGGAAACAGAGACTCTAAATGAAGCACTAGACCAAATGGATTTAATAGATATCTACAGAGAATGACACCCGAAAACTACAGAATACACATTCTTCTCAAGTGCACATGGGACATTCTCAAAGATAGACCACATGATAGGACACAAACTAAATCTCTACAAGTTCAAGAAGGTTGAAATCATATCAAGCATCTTCTCAGATCACAATGGCAGGAAACTAGAAATCAATTGCAACAAGAACATGCAAAGACATTTCAACACATGGAGGCTAAATAGCATGTTATTAAACAATGAATGGGTCACCGAGGAGATCAAGGAAGAAATGAAAAACTTCCTGGAAACCAATGAAAATGAACACACAACAACACAAAATCTATGGGATGCAGCGAAAGCAGTTCTGAGAGGGAAGTTCATAGCACTACAGGCTTACCTCAAAAAACAAGAAAAATTTCTAATTGACTGTGTAACCTCACAACTTAAAGAATTAGAAAGCAAACAAAAAGAAAACCCCAGAGCAAGTAGAAGGAAGGAAATAGTAAAGATCAGAGCAGAAATAAATGACATAGAGACCAAAAAAAACAATTCAAAGGATCAATGAAACAAAGAGCTGGTTTTTCGAAAAGATAAACAAGATTGATGGGCCCTTAGCTAGACTCGCCAAGAAACAAAGAGAGAGAACCCAAATACACAAAATCAGAAATGAAAGAGGAGAAGTAACAACCAACACCACGGAAATACAAAAGATCATTAACAACTACTATGAACAACTATATGGCAACAAATTCGACAATCTAAGCGAAATGGACAAATTTCTAGAAACACACAGTCTCCCAAAACTATTCCCAGAAGAGATAGAAAACTTGAACAGACCAATAACAACTAAGGAAATTGAAGAGGTAATCAAGACTCTCCCAGCAAACAAAAGCCCAGGCCCAGATGGCTTCACGGGGGAGTTTTACCGAACATTCAAAAAAGAACTAACACCCATTCTCCTCAAACTATTTCAAAAAATTCAAGAAGAAGGAAGACTTCCAAACACGTTCTATGAGGCCAGCATAATTCTAATTCCAAAACCAGAAAAAGACACTATGAAGAAAGAAAACTACAGGCCAATATCCCTGATGAACATAGACGCCAAAATCCTGAACAAAATATTAGCAAAGCGGATCCAGAAATACATCAAAAAAATTATTCACCATGACCAAGTGGGATTCATTCCAGGGATGCAAGGCTGGTACAATATTCGCAAATCAATAAACGTGATACACCACATAAACAAAATGAAGAATAAAAACCACATGATCATATCAATAGATGCTGAAAAAGCATTCGACAAAATCCAGCATCCATTTCTGATAAAAAGCTAAGCAATGTAGGAATAGAGGGATCATATCTCAATATAATAAAGGCCATATATGAAAGACCTACAGCCAACATCATACTCAATGGACAGAAACTAAAAACATTTCCATTAAGAACAGGAACAAGACAGGGATGTCCACTTTCACCACTCTTATTTAACATTGTACTGGAAGTCTTAGCCACAGCAATCAGACATGAAGAAAAAATAAAAGGGATCCAAATTGGAAAGGAGGAAGTGAAACTGTCATTATTTGCAGATGACATGATATTATACATAGAAAACCCTGAAAACTCCATCAAAAATCTGCTAGACTTAATAAATGAATTTGGTAAAGTAGCAGGATACAAAATTAACGTCAAGAAATCGACGGCATTCTTGTACATCAATGATGAACTCACAGAAAGAGAAACTGAAAAAACAATCCCATTTACCATCGCACCAAAAAAATTACGATACCTAGGAATAAACTTAACCAAAGAATTAAAGGACCTATTTGCAGAAAACTACAGGTCATTGAAAAAAGAAATAGAGGAAGATATAAAAAAGTGGAAGCACATACCCTGTTCATGGATTGGAAGAATTAACATCATTAAAATGTCCATACTACCCAAAGCAATCTATAGATTCAGTGCAATCCCCGTCAAAATACCAACGACATATTTCATAGAACTAGAACAAATACTTCAAAAGTTCATATGGAACCAAAAAAGACCCCGAATAGCCACAGCAATCTTGAAAAAGAAGAACAAAGTAGGTGGGATCACAATACCAGATATCAGGTTATACTACAAAGTGACTGTAACCAAAACAGCCTCGTACTGGCACAAGAACAGGCATATAGACCAGTGGAACAGAACTGAAAACCCAGAAATGGACCCAAGGCAATACGCTCAATTAATATTTGACAAAGGTGGCAAGAGCATACAGTGGAGTAAAGACAGCCTCTTTAATAAATGGTGTTGGGAAAATTGGACAGCTACATGCAAAAAAATGAAACTAGACCATCAACTTACACCATACACAAAAATAAACTCAAAATGGATAAAAGACTTAAATGTGACCCGTGAATCCATAAAAATTCTAGAAGAAAATGTAGGCAACAAAATTTCGGACATCATACGGAGCAGAATTTTCACTGATACATCACCTAAGGCAACAGAAATAAAGGAGAAAATGAACACATGGGACTACATCAAACTAAAAAGCTTCTGCACAGCAAAAGAAACAATCATCAAAATGGAAAGGCAACCCACTGTGTGGGAGAACATCATTGCCAATGATGTATCAGATAAGGGGTTAATTTCCAATATATATAGAGTGCTCATACAACTCCACAAAAGGAAGACAAAGAACCCAATTAAAAAATGGGCAGAGGAGCTGAATAGACACCTCTCCAAACAGGACATATAAATGGCCAAGAGACATATGAAGAAATGCTCAACATCACTAATCATCAGAGAGATGCAAATTAAAACAACAATGAGGTATCACCTCACACCTGTCAGAATGGCCGCCATCAACAAATCATCAAACAACAAGTGTTGGCGAGGGTGTGGAGAAAAGGGGACTCTAGTACACTGCTGGTGGGAATGCAGACTGGTGCAGCCGCTATGGAAAACAATATGGTGCTACCTCAAAAAATTAAAAATTGAACTTCCATTTGACCCAGTGATCCCACTGCTGGGAATATACCCTAAGAAGCCTGAAACACCAATCAGGAAGAATATATGTACCCCCATGTTCATAGCAGCACTATTTACAATAGCTAAGATCTGGAAACAGCCCAAGTGTCCACCAGTAGACGAATGGATAAAAAAGCTGTGGTACATATACACAATGGAGTACTATGCAGCTGTAAGAAAGAAAGATCTCTTATCCTTTGAGACGACATGGAGGGACCTGGAAAGTATTATCCTAAGTGAAAGAAGCCAAGCTGAAAAAGACAAATACCACATGATCTCACTTATAAACGGAATATAATGAACATAGCAGTCTGAGGAATACAGTAGACCCAGACACATGGAAGTAGGGCACAGACTGACATCCCTCAGAAGAGGGGATGGGAGGTGGTGGGGTGGGAAGAGATAAACCACAGAACTTATATGCATGTATGCATGACCAATGGACATGGACAACTAAGCCGGGGACAGGGTGGAGGGGGTGGGGGGTGGGGGGTGCCAATGGGGTAAAAAGGTAAAATATCTGTAACAAAAAAATAAATAAAAATTCATTAAAACAAAAAAACTGGGCTAGTAATCTGTTGCTTTGCCTCTTATATTTCAAGCAGTCTTGGTTTTTTAAGAGTAAGATTAAGCAGTCTCTCTTGGGAGCAGAGAGTGCATCCCTGTTAACCTGTCAAGACAGAGATTTAATAGTTTTTTCTAGAAGAATTAACAAATATTTAGTCTTTTGCACACCAGTTTCATTTCTCTGAGCACCTATAAATTTCAAACTTTTCTCTATTAGTTATACCTGTAAGGGAAACATTAGTGAAGACTGTGAGTATGACACAGGCAAGCAATTATGTTTGCAGGACAAGCTGGAACTGACCAGGGCTGCCTGGCTGTGGTGGCCCTGCTGCCCTGGTGAGCACCAGTTGCCGGGGAAACTCACTGGGGGAACAGAGGGTGGGACTTTGGGTGCTGTGCAGCCTGCTGTTCTCAGCAATGGGTTGCCAGGTGTGGTGCCCTGGTCTGTGCATCTGCGCAGTGTGGCTTCAGCTGGTGGCTTTCTCTGCCCCCTCGCCCCCACCCTCTTGGGGCCCTGGGCCCACAAAATCCAAGTGGCACTCTAAGCCCGCAAGGCTGGGAGTGCACTCGGGGCTGCTAGAAAAGGGGAAATTCCCAAGATGCATCTCCCAGTGGCAGGCTGACGCTGCAGGGGCTGAGATGCAGGGATGAGGCTGTGAGATGCATGTAGCAAACCGCTGGGCTTGAGCCATACGACACCCCTGAGGTTAGCAGCATGCCTATGCAGGCTGCTGCTCCCGGGATGCCCAAACAAGCTGCCCGGATGGAGGCGAGAGGAGCGGAAGGGGAGTGGCTGGGACCCACAGCTGAAACAGGCCCCACCTCTGTGTGCAGTGGCTGCAAATGGGTTTCACACACCAGATACAGAACCCACAAAATTGGTACCAGGAGTGCATGCCCTTTCTTCTCGCCTCGCAGGGGCCCCAAGCCCTGCCTGGTTTGTCAATGGCGCCGAGGGAGTGCGGGCCCTGGCCCCACTGCTTGCCCGGGCTGAGGCCCTGGCCAGGTTGTCTAGATGCCCCACACCCGCGGATCTGGTCTTAGGCCTGGGTCTGTAGAGGCAGTGATGGAGGTGATGGGGGGCAGAGTAAAGAGAGTGGAGACCCACACAGGAACCAGTACAGGGGAGAGAAATGAATGGTAAAACCCCCAACAGAGGGAGGCACAATTCCATTTCTCACCACAGTCCAGGCCAGCTTTTCTTTCTTCCGAGTGCAGGCCTGATGTGGGCCCAAAGGGCAAGTTTGCAGGCTGCTGGCCACATTGGCCACGTTGGCCACGTCAGCAGCAAAGGAGCAGAGAAGGAATGCAGGAGCGGATATCCCTCTCAGTGTAGTCCTGGCTGGGTCGCCAACTGTTACTGGCGGGGTGCCCTCTGCATCCCCACCTGTTCCAGAGGAAGTGAAACTCTTGCAATGTCCCAAGAAAAGGAATTTTCTGAGGCTTGCAGGGAAGAATGGGTGATATTTATTTGCATGGAATTAAACCCCTGAGTTTGCAAGGTCCCTTCTCCCTCCATCCCACCATGGAAAAAGTCCAGCCCTGTTTTCAGCAGAGCTAGAATTAAAGCCACTGCCCAGAGTCTCTGCCCCACATTAAAGCATGCTCCAGTCCAGCACCTGGCCAGCTTAGCTTGTGTGACCAGGTGCAGTCCATTGCATGTGGGGTCCACCTGGGGACTAGTGCACAGGTGAGTGAGGGTCACGGAGCAAGCGAGAAGCAGGAGCTCCAGAGGAACAAGCAAGAGAGAGAATGCTCTGTCTGGGGATTTAAACTCGAAACTTAACCAATTAAGCCTTCAAGATTTCATGAACTCCACTCCCTAACCAGTGATCTTTTTCCAGGTTAGATAGACAGGCAAGTGCCTTACCTACATCACCCCAACTTCACTGCACATGTGCTCATCTTCCCCTTTGTTGTACCCCTTCCCCCAGTGATTTTCAGGGAATGAACAGATGGTTCCCCCTTTGCTCTCTTCCTATTATTAATATTAACTAGGTAGTTGTGATGGTAATATCTTCAACAACAGAAATGAATTTCTCACAGTTCTGGAAGCTGGCAGTTCAAAACCCAGGTGCCAGCAGGGCTGGGTTCAGATAGACCTCTCTTCCTGGCTTTCAGCAGGCTGCCACCTTGCTCTGTGCTCTCCTGGTGTGTCTTCTTTCTCATGAGGACTTCCCTGTTGGATCAGGGTCCCACCATTATGGTCTAACTTTAACGTAGTTACCTCTTCACACACCCTACATCCAAATCCAATCCCATCCCGTCATCTGGGGGCTAAGGCTTCAACATATAAATTTTGGAGGCACATAATTCACCCCCCAAAAGACTCCTCAGGAGCCCAGGAGTAGGAAGTATTTTACAAAGAAGTCTCACAAAGGCAGTAACAATACACCTTTGTTGTTTTAGGTTCGGGGAATGTTTATTACTCCAGTATCGCCTAGTGCATCCTGACTGTCAGAAAACCTGTGAAATATCACTTCTGCAATCCTTAAAACCAATTTGTGTTCCCAGCTGCAGTCCACTGTGTGTGGGGTCCACCTGTGGACTAGTGCACAGGTGAACCAAATTGGTTTTAATGATCACAGAAGCGATATTTCACAGATTTTTTGACAGTCAGGATGCACTAGGCAATACTGGAGTAATAAACATTCCCCGAACCTAAAACAACAAAGGTGTATTGTTGTGTTTACTTGTTTCTTGCAGGACAGCGGGGCCCTCTGTTCCTCATGGTTACTCAGGATCCTGGGCTTAACGAGCAGCCGTCACATTGAGCACGGCTGGTCGGGAGAGCGAAGACTGATGGCCTCGCAGCTTGGCAAGCACATGCCCCATCCCACAATGACACACATCACTTCTGCTCAGAATGCGTCCAAACTCAAAGCTAGGCCAGGTGTAGTCACGTGGTGGAGGCTGGACGTGCAGTCCTGCCAGGTGCTTAGAAGGAAAGGTATTTGGGTGAACAGTGCTAACAGCTAGCACAGCATCACTGCAGACCCACCACGGCCAGGTGCTCAGGTGCTGTTGCTTTCTGTAGATCTTTCTGTTTCTCTTCCCATTTGAATCAACTGCCACATAGTCCATGCATTTCTCTTTCCCTGCACCATCGTTTTTATTATTCAGTTCTTGTCTTCATAACTCATACTTCCTTGTGGCCCCTCATCATCTCTTCACCTCTGTCGTAGTATTTCTCTACTCACCCACACCTAGTTAGTTCTTCTGTGCTTAGAAAATGTAGTTGCTGCCACTCACAAGTAGGCAGAGGGTTTCGCCTCAGCTTACTTCACAGTCCCCAGTTCATACACAGGGTCTCAGGGTCTGTTTACTTCTGTTTTTTAGTGAAGAGTCTCATGTGGAAAGTCACGTAAGCACACAAGCCCACCCTTGCTCAGAAGCTATGCCACAGAGTCACCCTCACAAGGTGCCCTGAGTCAGGGGAGGAGGGTCTGTGTCTAGGAGAGTTGGCAGTCACAAAAAATGCAATACATTATTATTAAGGCCTGAGCTATCAATGTCAAAGGAATCTGAATAATTTAATATTCTGTAGACAATAGCTTTTACACTTTGTCTTTTAAGGATGGTTAAAAGTCAACACATTTAATGGACCTACCTGGTTATGTAAGGATTCAGAACAGGCCTCCTCAAAATGTACCACTTTGGCATTTACATTATTTTGAGCTGACAGCATTCAAGACCCCGAAGGCTCACTAGAAACTTTCACCTCTCCCTTAAATAATTTAAATTAGGGGTTTTGCCCATAATAAGAGTTATCACTAGAAACAACTTAAATCTATTTTATAGGGCGGAGCAAACTCCAAATGACTGAATATCATCTGTTCTTCTGATTGTCCTAAAATGAACTTCCTCCCCTGGGAAGCCCCAAGGGATCTCAGCTCAGAATGTCATTCGTACCTCATTTTTCCTTTCTGTCTTCGCACATTTTATGTATGTAGGGTCTCTGACTTTCTCATGTATATGGAGTTCCCAGACATATACATGTAATTAAATTTTGTCATTTTTCTCTTATTGATCTATTTTATATTTATTTGATTATTAGACCAGCCGAAGACCCTTGAGAGTAGAGGAAAGTTTCTTCCTACTCCACAGTTATTCTTATTTTATGTGAAGTGATATGTCAACCCAAAGTTTCCTGTGAAAAGTTAGGACTGTTATATTGTAGAGTACTAGTGAACATAATGCAAAGAGGTAAGGCCAATAATAAAGTTGAAATAGAATTATCAAATGTATTCAAATAATCAAAATGTATTCCAGGGTGAAAAAAAAGAGGAAAAACAACAAGTAATAAATAATAAATCTAAATCCATCCATAAAAGTAATTATAATAAATGTTAATAGACAAAATGCTCCCATTAAAAGCCAGAGATTCCCAGCACTGATTATAAAACAAGACCCAAATATATTTTATATATAGGAAACACAACAATTAGATGCAGATAATTTGAAAGTAAATGGATACAAAAATATCCACCAAGTAAACAGTAAGCATAAGACCTCTGGTGTGGTTATGTTAATATCAACTAAAATAGATATAAAGATAGAGTTTTACAAAGATAAAGAGGAGTGTTTCATAATGACAAAAATGTCAATTCATTAAGGATACTTAACAGTTATGTTTGTATGCACCTAAGGATAGAGCCACTAAATACATGAAGGAAAAACTGGCAAATTTAAAGAAAAGCAATGACAATTCCACAGTCATAGAAAGGTTTTAATACCCTTCTCTTAGGAAATGAAAAAACAAGTAGGCAAAATATCAGCAAAACATTGAGAATCTGAACACTATCAAATATCATTCTGTCTTAAGTGATGTTTATAGAATTCTGTGCCCAACAACTACCAAACATACTTTCCTTTTGAGTGACATATGATATATTTCTCATAAAAAATGACCATATATTTCACCATAAAGAAACCTCAATACATTTAGAAGGCTTGTGATCAGAGTATGTTTTTGACCAAAACAAAATTAAATTAAAATGAATCACATTATGACATCTAAGAAAACCCCAATATTCGGAAACTAAACAGCACGCTGCTAAATAATCCATAATTCAAACAAAAAATTACAAAGGAAATATTTTGAACAAATGATAATGAAAATCCAACATATCCAAATTTGTGGGATGCAGTTAAAGATGTACTTAGAGGAAAATTTATAGTTTTAAATGCTTATTAAAAATTTGAAAGAGCCTGGCCAGTGTGGCTCAGCAAATTGAACGTCATCCCATGCACCAAGAGGTTGCTGGTTCAATTTCTGGTCAAGACACACACCCGGATTGTGAGTTGGATCCCCCGTGGAAGGTGTGCAGGAGGCAGCTGATCGATGTTTCTCTCATCAATGTTTCTATCTCTCCCTCCCTCTCCTTTCCTCTCTCTCTAAAAAATAAAAACATATTTTTTAAAAGCTAAAAGATTTAAAATCAGTGACATAAGGTTCTACCTGAAGAAACTAGAAAAACTACAACAAAATGATTCCTAACTAATAGGAAGGCAATTGTAAAGATAATAATAAATGATAATAATATAATATAATTAATTATAAAAGATAAGATACTGTAAGAAAGAAACCATTATTTTCCATAAAACTTTTCAAAAATAGAAGAGAAGCAATATCTCTGGTCATAAACTAATTTGAAGGGTGGGGAGGTGCAATGTTCAGACACCAGCTAGGTGCTCGACAATTCAAATCAATTCTGACACTATCTACCAGGAAACAGCATAAGCTTCCACAGTTTAAAGACTCAGTCCCACAAGACTATCACTCACCCACCCACTTTAAATGCCGATCGCAAGT
Source organism: Molossus molossus (assembly GCF_014108415.1). Classification (NCBI taxonomy): domain Eukaryota; kingdom Metazoa; phylum Chordata; class Mammalia; order Chiroptera; family Molossidae; genus Molossus; species Molossus molossus. The sequence continues at coordinate 79,507,695 of NW_023425350.1, read as the reverse complement.
CCAGGTTGTCACCTGTGCTTTTGATCCACCTGCTACAGATTGGAGGTTCTAACCGCCTCCTGGTTGGGTATGATTGATATGCTAGAGTAGGTCACATAAGTCAGAGAAACACTTTACCTATTAGATTACCAGTTTATTATAAAAAGATATAACTCAGGACCAGATAGATGAAAGAGACACAGAGAAGGTACGTCCTCTCTGAACATGCCACTATCCCCCAGTTCCCCATATCACCAATCTGAAAGGTCTTTGAACCTAGTCAGGCTGAGATTTGTCAACATCTTCATTGCATGGGCTTGATTCATTAGACCACTGGCCACTGGTGATTGAATCAACCTCTAGCCTTCTTCTCTCACAGAAATTAGGGGTTGGGGCCGAGATTTCCAACCCTTTCTTTCTAGTTGCCCCCCCTGGAACCCAGTCCTCATACTCTGATGCTTTATAGAAGTTACATTATTAACATAAACTCCGTTGTGCCTGAAAGGAACTTGTTATAAATAACAAGACGCCCAGCTCTGGCCGGTTTGGCTCAGCGATTAGAGCATCGGCCCACAGTCCAGAAAGACCCGGGTTCAGTTCCCTTTAAGGGCACGTACCTCGGTTGCAGTTTGTCCCTGGCCCTGGTTGGGTCGTGCGGGTGGCAGCCACTCGATGTGTCCCTTTCATGTTGATGTTTCTCTCTGTCTCTCTCTCCCACTCTATCTGAACAAAAAATGGACAGATATCCTCGGATGAGGATAAAATAAATAAATAAAAATAACAAGACACCCATTTCAGCTTTATGGCTTTAAAGACATTTAGGAACTGAGGACGAGAGACTGATTATTATAACAAAAGACGCCCTCATTGCACTCATAGCTCAGGAAAGTCCAAGGGTCTTGGTGTTATCGGGGAAGCTGAAGTATCCCTTTCCCCACTGAGTGCTGGGAGTGGAGTCCTTACAATATTTCAAGAAAAACAATTTTCTGAGACTTGCACCAGAGGATGAGTGATTTTTTTGAGTGTGGAATTACATCCCTGGGTTTCTAAAGTCCCATTTTTCTCAGTCCAGTCCTGGAAGAGGTGCAGCTGGGGACTCAGCAGAGCCAGAAACAGCACCAGTGTCCAGAGTTTTTGTTCCAGGTTGCAGTCGGTCCAGCTCAGCATCACAAAGTTGCCGTTCATTAGTCCATGTATGTGGGGTCCACATGGCCATGTGGGCAAAGGTAGGGGACCCAAGACAGTGCGCCCCCTGCAACAGGAGTCTCAAGAGAACCAAGAGAACGAAGTCCTTTGGGATCAAATATCCCAAGTTTATGACCTTGCAGTGGCTATGCCCATTCTGGCCAGTGACCTTCCGGGGTGTGACGGACAGGCAAGAACCTTCCCTATGTTGACCCTGGGGAGTTTCGAGCTGTGGCTTCCCGGCGAAGCTGCCTAAGTGGCATGCCTATGATACCGGCCTTCCCTGGTCCTCCTCCCTGTCATCGACAACCAGGCTGACTGCAGCAGCGTCCCTGGGCTGCGAACCAGAAACACTGGGAAAGGCCCGTGTGCATGGGAAACCTATTTTGGCCACCCGAATGACCAAATATGTATTTCTCACAAAGCACAGTATCACAAGGGGTCATTGTTTTCCAGCTAACGTCATGAGGCCCGCTTTATAATGCCAAAACCAGGCAAAGATGATGCTAAGAAATCAAACCAAAGAACAACCTCCATCACAAATATAGGCCAAAAGTTCTTAAACAAAATATTAGCAAGCCAAAATCAACAATATATAACAAGGCTGATAAATCATGACCCCATAGGTACATCTTAGAAATATTTTGCGGTGGGGGGGGCAGTATCTATCCATGTAATTCACAATGTAAATAAAATAAATGATTGTATCAATGATGCAGAAAACCATTTGACAAAATTCGACACCCATTTATGATAAGAACTTCTAGCAGCATAGGAAGAGTAAGTGACTTCTTCAACCCGATAAAGGGTGTTTATGAAAAACGACAGCTAACCTTAGAGTGGGCAAATGACAGAAAAGCACAGACAGTGAAAGGAAAAGGTAATCCACTGGATTTTATAAAGAGAGTACAATTTGCTCAAAATTTACTATTAAATAAACAAACAAAAAAGCCAGCCACAATAAGAGAAAGTGCTCACTTACATCCAGGATACATAAAGAATTTTATAATGCAATACATATAATAAGAACATCAACAACTCAAAGATGGGTAAAAGATTTAACATGAAAGATGATATTCAAGTGATCAATCAACACATGAATGTACACTCAACATCTTTAGTAATCAGGAAAATACATATGAAATACCACTACACACTCATCAGACTGGATAGAATTCAAAGGACTGACAACATAAATAGTTGACAAGGATATTGTACAACTGAACATCTCAGACATTTCTGGTGGGAAGGGAAATCTAGTGTGGACTGAATGTTTGTGTCCCCAAAATTCATAGGTTGGAACCTAATCTTTACTCTGACAGCATTTGGAAGTGGGGCCTTCAGAAGGTGATTCGGTCATGAGAGTGGAGCCCTCGCAGTGGACTCGTGGTCCTTCTACAAGACCCCAGAGAGCTCCCTTGTCTCCTCTGCCAGTGCGGACGCAATGTGAAGACAGCTGTCCAGGAACCAGGAAACTGCTTTTAACAGACACTGAATTTACCAGTGACTTGATCTTGGACTCATCAACCTTAGGAATGGTGACAAATACGTTTCTGTTGTTTACTTGCCATACAGTTTATGATATTCTGTTATAGCAGCTTGAATGTACTAAGACAGCAGTTTTCTTAAAATTTTAGGTTGTATCTGTCCCACTGCTTACAATTCTACTCAAAGGTGTCTACCAAAGAGAGGAAAATTCGCCTTCAGGAAAGACTTTGTGAATGTTCATAGCAGCAATACTTCAATAGCAAAAGCTGGAGTAGGGGGGAGCAGGGAGCAGTGTCCTTTACCAGGTGACTAGATAAACAACATGTGCCATAGCCATACAACGGACTGTGTTTTAAAACGCATGAATCAGTAACACCTGTCATAGTATGAATAACTCCCCAAAACATATACTCAGTTAGAGAAGTCAGACACACAAAAGGACATACTTCATTATTCAATTATACAAAATACAAATTAATCTATTGTGACAATATTAGATCAGTGGTTTCCTGAGGTCAGGGTTACAGGAAGGGATAAAAGAACTTTTCTGGGTTGGTGGAATTGTTCTGGATCGTGACTGTGGTGATTGTACAGGTGTGCACAACCATCAGAATTCGTTCTTTTTAGATGTAGCTGATCATATGTAAATTATTCCTCAATAAATTGACAAGGAAAATATTTCATCACATTTAAATCAGCTCTCCTCCTCTGCTAAGCCTTGGTTGGCGGGCTGATAGCTTTCATTATTATCATTCTTGTTAAGAGGCTTTGCAAACTTCTACAGTGGTGTCTGTTAAAGGGCTGCTTTCACTGTGAGTTTGGGGATTTGCTGAGCTTGTTAAAGTTAACACGAAAGGATCCTTTCCCGAGACACCTCCTCTGAACTGTTCTTTGTTTATAGCACCGCTTCTGACTCCAAATGTGTGAGCATTTTCCCCCCAACGTCAACCAAGTCTCCAGTTGTCCAGACACCAGTGGTGTCCTCAGAGTCAGTGCAGTTCTGAGAGTACCTGCCCGAACCAGCACAGACACCATAATTCAAATCCGTCGCACACTTCAGACTCCACTCGGACGTCTGGGCCGCCCATACTTCTCACCGACCGGCTGTAACGCTGGGGTTCCCACAGTCCCCTCCTCAGGTTTGATAATTTGCTGGAACAGCTAACAGAACTAAAAAAATAGTTTACTTCCTATTACTGGTTATATATTTATATTATTATTATTATTTTGTTAATCCTCACTGGAGGATATTTTTTCCATTGATTTTTAGAAAAAGTGAAAGGGAGGGATGGAGTAAGGGGGAGTGGGGAGAGAGAGAAATAGCAGTGTGAGAGATACATTGATCAGTTGCCTCCTGAATGTGCTTGACCTGGCCCGGTGATCAAACCTGAAACCCAGGTATGTGCCCTTGACCAGGAATCGAACCCATGGCCAAAGGTGCACAGTCCGACACTCTAAGCACTGACCTGCACCAGCCAGGGCTCCTGGTTTTTATGAAGGATCCAGCTCAGAGACACCTGGGCTGCCCCAGCAAGGCCCCGGCTTCCACGCCTGCCAGCACCAGCCTAGACCTGTCCTAGGTTTGGGGAAGTTTTATTACATAGGCGGAACTGATTCAATCACTGGCTTTTGGTTATTGAACCCAATCTTCAGCTCCTCTCTTCTCCCTGGAGGTCAGGGCAGGGGTCAGGGTCTAGGATGGGATTAAAAGTTACAACCTTCTGATCACATAATTGGTTCCTCCGGTACCCAGCCCCCATCCTGAAGCTGTCCTGGGCCAGCCAGTCACTTCGTCAGTGTCAACTCCAGTGAGGTTGAAAAGCGCTCATCATGAATAACAAAAGGTGCTCCTCCCCCCAGCACTCAGGAAAGCACACTGTGCACTGGCCAGTGTGGCCCAGGTGGCTGCAGCACTGCCAGCACGCTGAAGGGTGGCGGGTTCGATTCCCAGTCAGGGCACATCCCCGAGTGTGCTGGTCAGTCCCTGGTTAGGGTGCTTACAGAAGGCAACCAATGGATGTTTCTCGCTCACTGATGTTTCTCTCTCCCTTCCTCTCTCTGAAATCAACGAAAAACATCATCAGGTGAGGATTAAAAATAAAGAAGTTACAAGGTTTTTAGGTGCTGGGAGGGTGCGGGAGGAGGTGGGCCTGGAGAGGGCGGAAGCCAGCGCCACGCCCCGCCCTGCCCTGTGCTGCAGGCCGTCTGAGGCGACTGCTGTATTTAAAACAAACAGTAATAGGAAGTAAACTGATTTTCTGTCTGTGTCAGAAGACAAAGACAAAAATGTATATATCGGGAGCGGCAAAAGTAAGTTTACAGTTGTATCTACTTTTGCCGTACCCTGTATGTATTACACACACAGCTTATTTTATCACAGTATCACGCGCCACGCTGAGTGAAGAGGGTGAATGCCCTGGATTTCCGTCAGTGCTGTGGACGTGTCTGAGACAGCGCATTGGTTGCTTTACCTCCAACATGCAAAGAATACATGCGCATTGGAATTCAAATGAGTCCAAAGGAAATCTTTACAACCACAGTGACATCCAGAGCCTGGTCATTTGAAAGATAAGAATTTTTTTTTTATGTAGTCAATATGCATTGTGTCTATAAACGTGGTCTGCTTAATTAGATGTACTACGTGAGCCTCTGAAACTGCTGTGGCATCTTCTGGGCAGGGCACATTGGCATTCAGGGACAGGGAGGGCCTGAATGGCTTTCCCAGGCCCTGGAAACAGACTGGCAGCTACTTATCATCTGGAGAGCCATGCAAAAGAATGTTTGTCTGTGGCAACAACATGCAAATCTTTGAGTCATAGTTGAATTCCCTAAGTTTTCTCTGAGTTTGAGAGTCAAATAATCTCCCAGGTCCCAGCTGAGTGCATTCAGACCTGACTTTTCAGGGTCTTGCAGAAGCATCTGCCCCCCTTCTTGACTTAACTCGTTGGAAGGGAGCATAGCTCCCAAAGTGGGAGACTCGGGGCTGCGGAGACCCACACGCAGGTGCTCTGAGGTCAGGCGAAAGGTGAAATTGGGCTAAACAAGCTCGCTGGCGTGGATACAACCACTGTGTTTCTTTTGGGTTCATGCTGAAGCCATAAGCCATAATTCTCTTTTATGCAGCCAAGATTTTTCTTAAAACGTGGCTTCACTTTGCTTAAATAAAATAGACCAGTATTATACCAGTTTTGTAAAATATGTTTGCTACGTAGACAGGTCATGGACCCCATTTCCTTGAGTTTCAGTTCAGCCCCATCTGAGTTTCTATTTGTCACAGCGTAAGACACAGAGCTGAGTAGTGTGCACTGTGCTTTCCCAGGACCCTTCGGGCCTGATATTCTCGGAGCTGTTCATCTCCCACAGTCCTCACTTCACTTCCCTCGCGTGTCTCACCACTGCCACTCGCAGTCTGGTTTGAGTTCTGGGCTGGCCACGTGACATGGCACAGTGATCGGCGTGACTGTGGCTTCCTAGAAATGCTGAAATGAGTGGAGAACGCGGAGAAGCATCGGCAGTGGGCATCACACGGGCTAGAGATTTGGGGGTTCGGTGAGATGACGTATCTGGAAAGTGCAGCCAGTGGGGTCCATTCAGGAAGGAGAAACCACTGTTTAACCTGCTTGTGGTTTCTCTTTCCTGACTGGCCCCCACCAGCATATGTGAACCCTAATGAACAAAGAAGCTAACAAAGAGAATAGAAACAGACTCAGAGACAGACACCAGACTGACAGCAGTTAGAGGAGAGGGGTTGGGAGCTGGGTTAGAATGTTAAGAGATTAAGCAAAAACAAACAACAACACCCAAACTCATAGACACAGACAGCAAGTGGTGATTAGCAGAGGGAAAGGGGGAGGGCGGGCAGAAGAGGATTAGGAAGGTACAAAATGGTGATGGAAGGAGACTTGACTTTGGGTGGTGAACACAATAGAATATACACTGTATTATAGAATTGTACACCTGAAACCTATATCATTTTATTAACCAGTGTCACCCCAATATATTCTATGAAAATTCAGAAAATATATCAGCAACGATAAAGGAACAGATGTAAGGAACTCTCTGTGGCAGCCTAGGGCTGAGGGACAGCCTGCAAAGAACACACTTTGAAGGGGTGTAGAGCTACTGGAGCAGCTGCTGGTTCAGCCAGGCTGGAGCTGGTCTGCACTGCTGGGCGAACAATTGCCCGCCCTCCAGAGGGCAGACAGGGAGGCCAGTGGAGCTCCAGACATGCAGTGGGATCCCAGTCTCAGGAGGGAAGAGGGCAGCAGGTTGCAGGGTGGGGGCTTACAGAGGGAGGGCTGTTCAAGTGGACCCTTGGGCGACAGGTATGCTGCACATGGGCCATGCTGGGGCTTCTTCTACCATGTGTCACCAGGCTAAAGATGTGACATTGCAGAGGGACCACTTACAGGGCCTGTGGCTCTGGCAGGATCCACAGAAGTTCTCATTCCTACATGGCTGACTCTTCCCAGACCATGCCGCAGTTGCAGGGAGACCCTTCCTCCTGCAGTGTCCTTCTGCTGAGAGCTTAACACGGTGCTCACATTGAGAGAGAGATACTTAGCCCGGCCGGTGTGGCTCAGTGGTTTGGTGTCAACTCATGCACCAAGAGGTAGCCGGTTCGATTCCCCGCCAGGGCACATGCCCAGGTTGTGGACCCGATCCTCAGTGGGGGGCGTGCAGGAGGCGGCCCATTGATGTTCTCTCTCATCGATGTTTCTATCTCTCTCTCCCTCTACCTTCCTCTCTCTCTCTAATATCGATAAAGAAAAAAATTTTTTTTAAAGAGAGAAATATTTATAGGAATTCTATTGTTTATTATAGAGCCCATATGGAGAGTGCATTTGGAGATGAGAGGAAACAAGTTGATAATGAGAGAGTTTAGCAAGAGACTGGCACGTAGTAGGTGCTGGGTGCTGAGGGCTGTGCATATGATACTTGTGCAGACAAACTGGAGACACTTAAATTAACTGTAACACAATGAAAAATTAAGCAGCTGTGTCAATATTAACTTATGTCATTTATTTTTGTGTATTATTTAACTAGACTCAAAGTTAAGAATCTGTGTAAAATATTCCTCATTTCTAATACATGTTTTTTTTTCTTTTCTTTTTGTCCAGGTCTTATACAATATATTAATTGCCTTCACAAAGATGCACAAATTTGAAAGCATAGAGCCTGTTGACATTTTGGCTGGATGTGCCCGATTCGTTGTTGTGGGGGTTGGGGGAGTACTTTTCGGCATTATTTTTGGATTCATTTCTGCATTCATCACACGTTTCACTCAGAATATCTCTGCAATTGAACCGCTCATCGTCTTCATGTTCAGCTACCTGTCCTACTTAGCTGCGGAGACTCTCTATCTCTCTGGCATTCTGGCGTGAGTACAGACCAAGGGCCCACCCTCGCTGCCAAGAGCAAGAATTTAGGAGCCCATCTCGTGGGCCAGCCCGGGGAAAAGGCTTGATTGCTGATGCCAGTTCTCAAAGGAGTTGCAGGATTCAGGTTTATTAAACGTTTATAGACTCAGATTCAGGTCCTTTGCCAAACATTCTTCCAGCATTGTTGTTTGCTTTCTTCTGGTGATTGATTGCTGAGGAGAGCAGAGCAATTGTCAGGTCACGTTAAAGAGATCAGAAAAGCTGCTGCAGACAAACTGAACTCCAAGGTTAAATCATCTCAGCACATTTTTTTCTTTGAAAAATGCATTATCTTAAAGTTAGGGGGCAGGCCAGGAGGGCCCGTGGCCTGCTCCTGGGCCCTGCCTTTGGCCGTGTCCCGAGCGCGTCCGCTCCGGGACTGCCATGTGTGTGGAACTAGGCAGGTGGAATAGGCTGGAGTCCAGATTCCCTTTTTCTTAATGGAAACATTTTAAAAACTATTTATTCTTGTGTAGATCTTGGAATGAGGCTTCTCAACTTGGTTCATTATATCTGATCATGTTGTTTTCTCTTTGACATTATTCTCATACTCAGCTATTCAGGCAGGAACAGTTAATTTTATTGTATACAGATAACTATTTTAATTAAATCTAATAGTTTAAAATCTAGACAGTCATTGTTTTCCCACCTTAAAAAAGATAAAACTACTAACACAAGGCAAAGTTCTTTCTCCACCCACACCTTCCTAATTGGATCTAGACCAGAAATATTTTAAGTGAAAATTTCTCATTAAATTATAAGAGCCCTGGCCAGTTTGGCTCAGGGATTAGAGCGTCCGCCCACAGACCAAGGAGTCACAGGTTCGATTCTGCTCAAGAACATGTACTTGGTTGTGGTTTGGTCCCTGGCCCTGGTTGGGGTCATGCTGTAGGCAACCAATCCATGTGTTTCTCTCACATCGATGTTTCTCTCTCTCTCTCTCTCTCCCTCCCTCCCCCCTTCCCTCCCCCCATCTCCCCCTGTCTCCCTCTCTCTGTTTCTTTCCCACTCTATCTGAAGTGGAAAAAGTTCCTCAGGTGAGGATTTAAATAAATAAATGAACAGATAAATGAGTTATGGGGAGAAGTATCGCCCAGGTGGGGAAAACGGGGCCTTGTTGGACTACTCTCCCTAGGCAGCTCCGTGTCTTTCCTTCGGCTTAAGGCAGAGGGCGGAGAGACCAGGGGGCTGGCGGAGCCCTTGATGAGGGAGGGCAGCGCGGGAGAGCTCAGCTCCTGGCGGTGCCGACCGCCTGCCGTTGTGTGGGGGAGGCCCTGCGCCCCGCTTCCACGCCACTGGACTGTGCAAACCCTGGAGGAGGGAGTAGAGGGAGGAAGGAAACCTGTGGGAAAGCCGCAGCCAGAGGAAGGTCAGAGCTGTCTCTCGGGGTGAAAACAGGGTGTGTGCATTGGTGGCATCGCCGCTAAGGGGGTTTGCAGGAGGGGCGAGACCTTGTGCTTCTCCCTGACCTCAGCTCCTCCTGCAGAATCACGGCCTGTGCAGTGACGATGAAAAAGTACGTGGAAGAAAACGTGTCCCAGACATCCTACACGACCATCAAGTACTTCATGAAGATGCTGAGCAGTGTCAGCGAGACCCTGATCTTCATCTTCATGGGCGTGTCCACCGTCGGGAAGAACCACGAGTGGAACTGGGCCTTCGTGTGCTTCACCCTGGCCTTCTGCCAGATCTGGAGAGCCCTCAGTAAGGGCAGCAGGTCCCTCAGATCTCCTGCCTGCTGCTTTTAAAGTTTTTTCTTCTTTCTTCCTGCAGTATAAAGCATAAGTATTGAGGTGATGCTAACTGGTTTTACCAGGCAGAGGAGTGTGGGTACCTGTAGTGACCAGGAATGTTCTGTTTCCTCTTTCGATCAGTTCAACGTCCCTAGTGGCTGATAAGATTCGGCCCCTGAGCAAGAGGTATTATTTTTCTAACTGAAGAGAGAATTTTCACACCTGTGCATTTAAATATAACAGTGAATTTCTCCTGGCTCCTCACTTCTGGTGTTAGGTGGTCCCCCTCGCACCTTACATCAGATATAGATCATGAGCTGCAGGCATTTACACTTTTGTTACAGGAACAGTGAGGTGTCAAAAACTTTATTCCCTGTGTGGCGAGTGCTGTTAAAAAGAATTTCCTGAATAATATAGATGATTTCAGTTGAGGGTTGAGTGTGATGTAAAGAAACCAAGGACCAGGAAGTGAATCTTTATTTTTAAGAAGTGCTTAGTATTCATGAGTAAAGACAACTCTATATATAATGTAACTGGCATCACCCCTAAAAATATTTTAAAAATGAGATGTCTTGACTAATGGCTACTGATTTATCTTATTTTATGCTTCTTCAGTTAGAAAAAAAAAAAAAAAAACATTAAGTTTTAAACTACAACATATATGTTGCCTTTTGACTAGAAGCAATTATATTTTACAATGATTTGACTAATATTTGAAGCATTTTTAAATGACTTTGATCAATGTTGTCAAGCCAGTTACTCAAAAAGAAATTAGGAGAAATGGCTGAGAACTTATTGAGCATATCGATGCTAAATTAATTTAGGATGGGTTTTAGGATCTTAGAAAAAATAAGAATGAAGAAATATTAAAACATTCATAAAACTTATGCTGAATATATGTGCCTATTGGGTCCTCAAGGGGGAAAAAAATTAAGTGAACTGTGATAGAAATTTACAATCTCACATCAAATCTTGGCATTATTACTAACTGCTGTTTGACCTCAGACAGATAAATAACTACTCAGAGTATTCTTCCTTCACAGAATGGTGGATGTGGACACATGTCCAAGTTTCTTTCAGTTCTAACCTGATAGGAATCCACAGGGTTAGTAAAGCTCACGTCAAGACAAATGACACTACAGAGCTCCAGCCCGGCCAACAAGAATAGAACCATCTAGGGGAGGACGGATACTGTGGAGCCTTCAACATCACTGATGCTTGGTGACCCTTAGCCTAACTCCATGGTCTAGCGGAGGGAACAGCCACCAAGAGCATAGCTGACTTGGCCACCTCACACTGGGAGGCAGAGCCCGGTGTCAGAACCCAGTGCTCCAGTCCCAGCCTTGCTCTTTCTAGCCTGACTCATTGTAGCAAATAATAGTTCACACTCATGAAGGCATGTAACATACAAGGCCCTGCTTTACAATTATTTATAGTTACAAAATTAATGCCAACCTTACACCCACCTTCTGATAGAAATGCTGTTATTACCTCCATTAAACAACGGAGGACATTGAGTACATAACATAATTAAGAGCCTGGCCTGAGGTCACATGACCAGCGAGTATGTGGAGGGGCCAGGACAAACAATGCTAAAGGGAGAAATTCAAATGTAACTCTTGTGCTATCAATATGCCTGTAATCAAAGGTTGCTCGCTGTGAATCTGTGTGATGAGAAGACCCATGAGGATGCTGGGAACTTTATTATTCTGCTGTGAAACTTCTTCAGTCAGAGTGTTAGTGAAGGGTCCTTTCCCACCAGGAACCACTTCATTGACGGTAGTAGTTGTGTGGGTCAGTTGGGGATGGAAAGTCAGTGTGGTAGAAAGTACCTCTGTGCTTTAAACAAGCTCTCGCACACTTCACCCCTGACTTACTGACAACAAGCCCTCCTCTTAAATTCTTGCCGACATCTTTTTTTGCTTGCATTGATTCTCAGGAAGAACCAAACCACAGTCATCAAGAAGGCTCCTTTCTTTTTTTTCCCCTTAAATTTGCATGTTTTTTTAAACTTAATCTTTATTGTTGAATGTATTGCACATGTTTTTTCCCCCTATTGAGCCCCTCCTTCCCACTCTCACCACCCTCCTGCCTTTCCCCCACTATTATCTGTGACCATTGGTTATGCATATCTGCAGATACATTCTTTGGTTTATTTCTTCCCACCTCCCACCCCCCTTCCCTTTGAAGTTTGTCAGTATAACAACCAATTTGTACTTCTTTATCCCTTCACCTTTTTTACCCATTCCCCCTACCATCCTCCTATTTAGCAACCAACAAAATGTTCTCTCTATCTATGAGAATGTTTCTTTTCTGTTTGTTCATTTTGTTTGTAGATTCAATTGTTGATAGATATGTATTTATTGTCATTTTATTGTTTGTGTTTTTGTTGTTGTTCTTTAAGAAGACCCTTCAACATTTCATATAATACTGGTTTGGTGGTGATGAACTTCTTTAGCTTTTTCTTGTCTGAGAAACTCTTTATATATCCATCAATTTTAAACAATAGCTTTGCAGGATAGAGTAATATAGGTTGTAGGTTCTTGCTTTTCATCATTCTGAATATTTCTTGCCACTCTCTTCTGGCCTACAACATTTCTTTTGGGAAATCAGCTGACAGTCTTATGGGAACACCCTTGTATGTAATTAACTGCTTTTTTCTTGCTGCTTTTAAGATTCTCTCTTTGTCTTGAACCTTTTGCATTTTAATGATGATCTGTCTTGGGTTTCATCTTGTTTGGGACTCTCTGTGCTTCCTGGACTTGTATGTCTGTTTCCTTCACCAAGTTAGAAAAGTTTTCTGTCATTATTGTTTCAAATAGGTTTTCAATTTCTTGTTCTCTTTCTTTTCCTTCTGGCAGCCCCAAGATGCGAACGTTGGTATGCTTGAAGTTGACCCAGAGGTTCTTTACACTAGCCTCATTTTTTGGATTCTTTTTTCTTTTTGCTATTCTGATTGGGTGTTTTTTGCTTCTTTATATTCCAAATCAATGGTTTGCTTCTTAGCTTTACCTACTCTACTATTAAATCTGTGTAAATTATTCTTTATTTCAGTTAGTGCCTCCTTCATTTCTGACTGTGCCTCCTTCATTTCTGACTGCTCCTTTTTTATGCTCTTGAGGCCCTCACTAAGTTTATTGAAGTTCTCACTAAGTTCATTGAGCATCCTTATAAACAGCGTTTTAAACTCTGCATTTGTTAGATTGCTTATCTCTGTTTCATTAATTTTTTCCCTGGGGTTTTGTTCTGTTCTTTCATTTGGGACATGTTTCTTTGTCTCCTCATTTTGGCTGCCTTCCTGTGTATGTTTCTATGTATTAGGTAGAGTTACTATATCTCCTGGGCTTCCTAGAGTGGCCTATTGTAGTAGTTGTTCTGTAGGGTCCTGTGGCACAGCCTCCCTGGTCTTCCAGCTGGGCCCTCAAGGTCCACCCCTTGTGTGGACTTTACACCCTTCTGTTGTAATTGAGTCTTGATTGCTGTTGGCACATCAATGAGAGGGTTTTACTCAGGCTGATCAGCTGCAAGGACTGGGTGTGCCCACTATCCTCTGACCCCTGACCTCCTTGGATGATCAGTTGTGCAGGGGCCCCCACACAGAGCAAGACTTACTTCAGCAGGGCTCTGGTACCCACAGACTCCATTCCTTGAGTGTGTCACTTGTGGAGGTGGTTGGGTGGTGGGGCTTCGCAGTGTTCTGAAGCTGTCCACTGGGTGTGCTGGCCCTGGGGCAAGGTCAGCCACTGCCTGTGTTCTACCCGGGGCCACCAGGCATAACCTACAAAGTGATCTGCAGATGGCTGCTTCTTATGCTGGGCTTGGGGGTGCCCAGGCAAAGCCAAATTGTTAACCAATGCTGGCTGCTTCCAGTACCAGGCTTGGGACCACTTAATGAGAGGTATGGGGCTCACTAAGGCCAGATGCTTCTTGTTTGTGAGAATTTAGAAAAATCTGAAGCAGAATCTAAGACAGACCATTATTGTGGTAAAGCAACTGGTAACAGCTTGAGTGGGTCTGAAAGTTGGGGGGGGAGGGCTCAGGGAGTCACCAGGGTGGGGCAAACAGTGTGAGCCAGGTTGCTGGAATCCCAGATATGGCGGCTGTCTGCCTGCCCCGTAGGGGAAGGGCTCACCAAAGGAACAACAGGTCTGTCCAGGAGAAAGCTGCCTCTCCAGCCCTCGCCCCAATGCCAAACAACTCAGTTCTTCCCCATATGTCCCTGGTGCCTTTCTAGTTGCCTCCCCTACACTGGAGCTCAGAGCGAGTGGGTCAGAGTAAGTCTGTGTGCGGACCCTTTAAGAGGAGCTGCCTGGGGCTCCAGAAGTGTCAGCCTCCCTCAACCTCAGTTTCCGCTGGTTTTCCAGCCAGAAGTGATGGAATTTCTCTTCCTGGCACTGGAACCCTGAGCTGGGGGGTCTGGTGTGGGGCTGGGACCCCTCAGTCCTCAGGGAAGACCTTCCCAGCCAAGGTGTCCTCTGATTTCTGTTCACCACATGTGGGTGTGGGACCAGCCCATCAGCCTCCACCCTCCTACCAGTCTCAGTGTGGCTGCTGCTTTAATTTCGTAGTTGTAGGACTTCCATTCAGCTCGATTCCAGGTGGTTTTGAGTGATGGTTGTGCTGTAGTTTAGTTGTGATTTCGGTGTGGTGGTGGGAGGAGGGGAGACCGTGGGTACCTGCGCTGAGAAGTCTCCTTTCATATTGAAACTTACACACCTTCTTTGGTTACTCATTGAGAACACAGAAAGGTAAAAATGTTTTTATTCCCCAGGCAAGACCCTTGCTTTACCTTGTTTTGAAAGGCAGAGCAAAAATTATGAGTGGAGATGAGAAAGTAAATGCCATTTCTCATAACAAAATTATCAAGATTTTATTTCTTCAAATACACACACACACACACACACACACACACACACACACACACAGAAGACTTGAGGAAGCTACTGGCCTGGAGAAGTACTGTTGGGGGGCAAGCACAGTGGTGGAGTGAGGGTGCCTAGCTTTGAAGGCGCAGGTGCAGGACTCCGCTCAGCAGCAGTGTCGATCGGCTCGTGCCCTAACGCCCGTCTCCCCTCTAGGCGTGCTTGCTCTCTTCTACATCAGTAACCAGTTCCGGACTTCCCCCTTCTCCGCCAAGGACCAGTGCATCGTTTTCTACAGCGGCGTTCGAGGAGCTGGGAGTTTTTCTCTGGCATTTTTGCTTCCTCTGTCTCTTTTTCCCAGGAAGAAAATGTTTGTCACTGCTACTCTAGTGGTTATATATTTTACTGTCTTTATTCAGGTTGGTAGATTTAGTTCATATTTGAAATAAGTAGATACTTGCATGATTACGTATTAAATTATTATAATACCATAAAAGTACACTTCATTAGATTTTCAGACATGATTTTCGATCTTTATATCCTCTGTTTATTATTTTGAGAAATTATCTAATATACCCAAACTAAATTCCCAAATATTTCTAGATCATGTTTGTGGTCATCCCTCAACCTCTAAAATCTGTTGGTTTCTAATCAGTAAAACACATCAATCAAGTTATTTGTGGATAACAGGTCAATTATAGCTGCTCTACTGTATATTGCTAAAAATAAGGTTCCAATTTGTACTCCACACACAGTTTTCTTTTAGCTTAAGTTACCTTTCGGCAAACTAATGAGAAGTTATTTTAGGGTATAAAACCAAAGTCCTATTTTAAAATATAGACATAATTCCTGTCTTTATTACAGAATTTAAAAGAAATAAATAAGAATTAAAGTAAACACTGAAGCATCTATCCAATAGAAGCTAAAAATGGGACGTTCTAATTGTTTCACTAATAGATTTGTTCTCTATAATGACATTCTTCACCACAACAAAATCCTTTATTTTATTACTTATGATCTAGGGAATCACAATTGGCCCTCTGGTCAGGTACCTGGATGTTAAAAAAACTAATAAAAAAGAATCCATCAACGAAGAGCTTCACATTCGTGTAAGTTATCTCTTTGTCATAATTAATAAGTTAATGAAATGTTTTCTATTTGCCACCTATGCAGGACTTTGATGAACTGCAGGTACATGTCCCTAGACATAGCCTCCTTCCTCTGCAGCGTCACCGAGAGAGACTACCAGTCCCCCGCAGCTACTGTGAGAAATTTCTACAAACTCAGTGGTTCGAAAAAAGCAAAGTTATTATCTCATATTCCCGGAAGTCAGAAGTTCACAGTGGGCCTCCCTAGGCTGAAATCAAGATGCTGTAGGACACGTCACTTCCTGGAGGTTTCAGGGGAGCACCTGCGCCCTGGCCTTTTCTGGATTCCTGGCCCTGACCCCTCTGGCGTCATGGCCGGCGGTGACAGGCAGTCTTCCTCACGCGGCATCACTCGGATCTGAGCCTCTGACTCCCCTCCGTATCGAAGACTTTTGTGATGATATCGGGCCCGTGTGGATACCTCAGGATATTCGCTCTATCTTCCAGTCAGCTGGCTGGCAACCCTAGTTCATGTGCTATCTTAATTTGTCTTTTGCATATGAATTGACATGTTCACAGGTTCTGAGGATTAATATGTGGACATCTTTGGAGACCGTTACTCTGCCTACCACAGTCTGCCCTCTGTTCCTCAAAGATTCATGTCTGTTCCACATGCAAAACACATGAACTCTATTCCAACATACTAAAGTTTCAATTTATTATAGCATCAACTCAAAGACCAAAAATCCAATCTAAATCATACCAGTTCAAAAGCTTCAAATATATCATCTAAGTCACGCATGAATGGGGCCCTGGGTGTGACCCATCCTGAGGCCAAACCCCATCCAGTTCTTACCCTGTGACACAGGAAACAAGGTATCTGCTCCCAAACGCACTGGGGGCAGTCGAAGGGTAGCAGGTACAGACACTCCTCAGAGGGAGGGGAAGGACACAGGAGTCCTCTAACCCAAGCAGACTTTCAATCCACCTGGGAAAACTCCTTGGTTTCAAGACCTGAGAACAATCTTCTGTGAGTCTGCGTTCCACCTTCTTGGTTCTAAACTCCACCCTCTGCGCACGCCTGGCTTGTCATCAAAGGTGGCAGTTTCGAGAGCGCGTTAGTTTGATCAGCCTGGTTCTTGCCTGCTGAGTTTTGGGGATCTGGAGGCCTTCCTTCATTTCGTTTTCTCTCTCTTCCTGTTGGTCCGAGCTGACAGTGTTTCTGAGGAGAAAAGCAGAACCAGTAGGAGATATATGTCAAGAACTTTATTGCAAGGAATTGCTTACCTACTGTGGGGACTGGCGAGGCCAGTCGAAGATTTGAAGACCAGGTCATTCAGAAGGGCGGGGCGCCCTAGGCATGAGCTGCAGTCGCTGTGCGCAAGGGCAGCCGGAGCTGTGCTCTCCAGACCTCTCAGCCGATCGATCAGGCCCACCCAAGTGATCTGCAATGGTCTCCCTTGGTTCTGGGCTCCAATCACAGCTACAAAATGCCTTCACTGCAGTATCTAGTTCACTGTTAATGATCATTAGGACTAGCCTGGGTCCATTGACACTTCAAAACATTATCACTGTGGCTAATGTTGAGGGTTATCCTACTTGGTTCTACAGTCATTGTTCCAGTGGAACACAGGATCCTCTGTTCTTTCTGAACCCTGAATTTAAAAGGGGTAAAGATTTCCACTCCCTCTGCAGACAAGGCCCAGGGGCAGGTTCCAGGAAAAATATCCAAGTCAGACAGGTGAGAGTGAAGTTGGATGAGGTTCCTGCCTGTTGGTTTACTGAAGTTTCATACAGTATTGAAGGGGTACCACTCTGTGTGCCCCGGGGGATAGGAATGAGAAGTGATGGATGGAGGAGACAGGGAGCCAGACCTCAGCTCCATCGATGTAGAACACTCTGACTGGCTTCCCATGGGGCACACCCGAAGCTGAATGGGCCCTTGCCAGTAGGTTGGGCCTTGGTGTAGTTATCATGCTGGAGGAGGAAGCTTTGAGGGGTCATCGACTCAGATCATTTCTCGGTTTCTCTCATCCCTGCGAGTTCATGATTCTAAAGCTGGAGAAACTGCCGAAATCCTTCAAAATCAGCCCTGAATTTGATGGCCAAAGTCACCTGAGGAAGTAAAGCAATTAAATTTCAGGGAACCCAAACCAACATTTTCTGGGTCATTCAAAAATGTTCAGCAGGTGAGGATAGGGAGCAGTGTTCTAAAACCAGTAATGCTTTAACCTAATTAAACGTTTTTGTTCTATCTTTATCCCCTTGCTCATTATTTTAAGAAGTTAGAGATTATATACCTAAGACAATAGAAATTAGGTATCCCCTAATTTATTTTTTCTCAAAAAAGTTATCATTAGTGGTAGAATGTTCATCAATTAAGTATGTCAGAATTAATTTAGTATTTTAATCTATTTAGATAATATTTGGAAGCTAGTATGAACTTTAATCACAAATTTAAAGTATATAAAGACCAATTTATACATTTTGAAAGAATCGTGCTTTTTTTCCCTAAATGCCTTTAAACAATTTTTATAAATCAAATGCAGTATGAAATATAAATACTGAGACAAAATTTTAGATAAAAAATTAGGCACATAGGAAAATTTTCTTGTTATATGTTATTATAATAGAATATCTGTAATATTATATTTTTAGGAACTGTGTAAATTGGATACTAGCTTTTTCTTTTCTTTTGCAATGAAATTAAAAGTAATGGTTAATTATTAGGCTTTATATCAGCGTGATTTCAGTAATGAGATACTCTTAGATCATTCTGGAAAAATACCATGTGGAGGAAGTGGAAAGAACCCTGTCCCATTGCAGTCGTATGCATTATTATATTTTTACTTTTTTTAAAATTTATTTTTTAAAGAGAGAGGAAGGGAGAGAGATAGAATCATGGATGTGAGAGAGAAACGTCAACTGCCCCCCTGCACGCCCCCACGGACGACCGACCCTGCGCCCCGGCATGTGTCTGCCCAGGACCTGAACTGGCGCCCTCAGTCCAGGGCACCACGGTCAGTCCTCTGAGCCACACCGGCCGTGCAGTCATGCGTGTTATTAACGAAATTTCTTGGCAGTCTTTCAATCATGAAATGAAGTTAAATCACTGTGAAAAGAATGAAGAGTTTCAGTCCCATCAACAGAATGAGAGAAAAGAGGAAATGCTGCAGGCAATCAAGGCCTCCTTTGTTTTCTGGGGTGTCTCAGATTCCCCGAGTGGCTTTTGGAATCACCGTTCCCCCAGCAGTCACTTTCCTGTGTTCGGTTTGGCAGCTGATGGATCACCTGAAGGCGGGAATTGAAGATGTGTGTGGGCAATGGAGCCACTACCAAGTGAGAGACAAGTAAGGAGCAGGGCTCCCGGGGCCTCGCATGCTAGGTTGAAGCTGAGCACAAAGCTGGAAAGAATCGGGGGGGGGGGGGGGGGAGATCAGGGGCCCGGGGGCCAGGCCACGCAAGAAGCAAGTGGGAAAGGAGAGCGACTCTCGGGGTTCCGGGCAGGGGTGCAGGGGGGTGCAGGGCGGTGCAGGCCGAGCCTGGGCAGACCCCGCAGGGTGAGCCGAGTGAACTAGCAGGCCCTGTTTAAGGGTCTCCGCTTACTCCGCGCCCTTCGGACGTCGCCTCGGGTTCGAGAGGAGTACGGGGGCTGGAGCTAGAGGGCCGAGTGGTTGGAGAGCTTGGCAGCCGAGGCCGTGGGCGTGAAGAGGGGACAGGACTGCGGAGTGTCCGGCTCTAAGGGGCAGGCAGGGAAGGGAAAGGGCGGAGGCGACCCAGAAGTAGTAGCGGGGACACTGGTGTCCATGCGGGTGTGGGGGGAGCGGGGCGCGGCCCAGCGGTGCGGGGGAAGCCACGTGGCGGGGCACAGAGGCAGTCAGCGGAGCAGGCAGACCCAGGTGTGAGCTGGCTGCAAGCGAGAATTCCTCCTCCACGCGAGGCGGCTCCGAGGGCCTCGCGCACTGCAGGTCCTCACCGACCGCGTCACACAGAAGTCAGCTGCCACCAGCATCCCGCTCAGACTCTCCGTCACCAGACCTCAGGGTGCACGCGGGCTCTCGTCGCCCCTCCCCCTTCGTTGGCAGGATTGAAAATGATCTGCAGCATAATGGGCAACACTGCTAAAACCCCAGGGCCACGCACACCTACTGGGCTTTGGCCGGACAGGCCAGTATCACTGCCAGTGCGGCTGCCACCTCTCTGGCTCCTAGACGGAGACAGGGTTCAGCAGCCTCAGCCCCTCCCCCCTGGCGTTGAGCTAGGCCGGCCTCCGTGCTTTTGTCGCGATTGCTTGTCCCTTCCTTTAGTTAACTGTCAGTGTATTCAGACCAGCGAGCCATTCCCCTTTATTTTAAAAAATGTATTAATTCTATGATTATAAAAAACGTGTTCGAAGGCTCTGAATTCCCGGGACTCTCCTGGCATTTCTCAGACTACAGTTAAGTAGTCATTGGTTTTAAGAAAAAGATGTAGTTTGGGACATGTACAGAGATTAAACATTCCCAAAATGTTGGGTTTCATTTTAGGTTCAAGAAGTTTGATCATAGATATTTACGGAAAATCCTAATTCGAAAGAACCTGCCAAAATCAAGCATTGTTTCTTTGTACAAGAAGCTGGAAATGAAACAAACTCTCGAGATGGTGGAGACGGGGATGCTAAGTCCCCTGACCTTTTCTGCGCCCCACCAGTAAGTCCTCTCTGCCTCTCCTCTAGCTTTCCGTCCCCTGTTCAAATTTGTTTTCAATTGCAGTTTGCTTTCAGTGTTACTCTGTATCAGGTGTAGAGCATGGTGGTTAGACTGTCATACACTTTACAAAGTGGTCCCCTCAATATTTCAAGTAACCCCCTGACACCCTGCATAGTGTAATATTACTGACTATATTCCTATGCTGAGCTCCACACCTCTGTGACCACTGCAAGTACCAACCTGCACTTTTGAATCCCTCACCTTTTTCACCACCCCCCAACCCCTCCCCTTGGCCACCATGGATGCGGACATCCAGTGTCAGGGTTCCCAGGGGCACTGACTCCTGGTTGTATGTAGGGTAATATGGGGAGTGGAAGAGGCACACATATGAGGTAGGGATCGTTAAAAAAAGATGATCTAAGTCTTGGCATTTTGCAGCTTGACCATGATCAACCTGTTTCACCCAATTTCTGAAAATTACTTTCCAGAAAAAGTCGCCTTCATTGGAAAGGGGGGCAGGTAACTTTATAGAATTACAGCATATTTTACAAGACTTTCTCTTTCTAATCCAAAATCTCTGCCCTTTAACCCCTGTTCATTTCATTCTGCTAATCCTACCATCGCAGTCATCCCATGAGTCATTGCTCTTCCCCTGTTGTATGAGGAGAGACTGAGTCAGCATTCTGAGATGATTGGGAGACGTTCACTTGGGCTTGGGGATGAGTGGTGGGAGCAGGAAGTGAGGTGGCTCGTGGGCTATTTTAAAAAGAAAGCTGTGTTTGTCATTGTGTCTAAGGCAAAAAATGTGTGAGATTGTGGGACTTGCCCTGAGTCTGTGTGAGACTAGCTTGGAATAGATGAGGGAGGGGACTGGCTCCCTGTAGAACAGAGGGCCTTGGGGAGTTGGTGCAGAGGCAGGGTAGGGAGGGGTAAGACATATGCAAGGCCATCATTGTAAGATGGTCCTTGAAGCATGGCACTTCTATCAGAGCACTGGGCAACCTAGCCTAAGAGCTGGTGAACTATTTGTTAAAGCTGCTTTAACTCTAGTGTTTCTCAAGAATCCCTTCACTATCATAAGAATTAATTAACACCTCTCCCAAGGTGCCCAGCTTTCTTCCAAGAAACAATGTATGAATTGAGAAAATTGATACATCGTGTTCTGTTCAGCGGGTCAAGACACTTGGTCATGAGCTTTAACGGTGTCCTCATGTTTTAAATCCAAGTTGAGAGAAGAACTAAGAATAGATGGCAATAAAATTGTGGGTGATGTCTGAGTGTTAGTTGTCACCCCTTACTTGCTACTTGAATCAAGTAAGCTACTTGCTAATGAATCAGGAACACCAGTGCCTGTCCTCCAAACCGGGAAGAAACTAAAGTAGTGGCGTCTGAGTGTGTCTCAGTGCAAGCAGGAAATGCCTCGTTTTCCAGCGACACTGTTGTTGTGGTTGATGGTTTGTCTTGGTGCTGCCATGACGCGACTTTAAGAGAGCTTTGGAAACAGAGTTGGGAATGTGTGAGCACATGTGCATTGTCTGTGCCGTGCTGAGCCATGGTAAAGCCTGAAGCAGAGGGGGAAATCAGCAATATCGATCCTGTCCTTTTCTAAAATGTTGATATTTTATTCATCATGGATGTTTCGCATTGACCTTTATTTTCTAAAGTATCGCATTCAAATCCTCCTTACCTTGACTACTGAACTGTGGGGTAGAGGCACGGTGTAGAGAGGGTGGCCTCTCCTCTTACAAGAGCCTCACTCACCTCACTGTAGGCTCAACCCTGTTCCTTAGGGTCCTGTCGTGTGAAAGCAAGCACAGTCCTGTCCTCATGGCTCTGGGTTATGACATTAATACAAACGATTATATTAATGAAGCAAAGGAAAGAACATATCATTCCACAGTCCAGGGAGCTGTGAGGGTATAAGAGGTGAAACCCACTTGGTTCCAGGTGCCTGACTTGCTCACTGAGGGAATGAAAGGGAGCCAGCCCAATGCAGGGCAGGAGGCTGGGCAGGTTCCTCACCGGTTTGCTTACTAGTTATGTGAGCACTTGGTCTAGGAATGTGGGAGCACTTATCTTTACTGAGAATCAGTCTACCCTGTGCTAAATCGTAATTTGAATCTCTGCATTACACTGCACTGGTCATGAAGAGTTGCCCCAATTTTTAAGCCAGCTTTATTGAGGTTGGGGGTGGGAGGCTTCTGTTGAGTCAACTATTTTTTTCAGAGAGTTTTAAGACGGACTCAAGATTAGCAAGAGAGCCTTATAGGTGAAAGAGAAGTGTTTTTCCATCTATTGCCTAAACTGGGGTGGAGAGCAGAACTTTTAAACTTATATGTAATTCAAGTTTAGTAGTTGAACTGCATTTATTTGATCTCATCAGAAATATGTAGGACGCCAAGCAAAAAGGAATTCCTCTCCTAAGATCAAAGCAGCCAATTTCTTAATAAACAAACCTTCATACAATAATAGGAAAAAGAAGTGTGTATTCAACTCACTTTTTGTTATTCTGTATAAAATGAAAACAACAAAATGCACATATATTTTTTCTTTAGAAGTTTAAGCAATTGTTCTACAAGAGGCTTAGATTTGCAAAGTCTGTGACCTTCAGGGGCACCTCCACCAAAACTTGTCCATGGCCCAGGGTCAATGATGTTGACTCCATAAAATTTTGTTAGGGTGACAGGCATTGTTTTATTTAAACCTCAAAACAACCCTATGGAATGGGTAGGGTATGTACTTGAATTGTTATTTTAAGTATGAAGCATCTCATTTATCAGTGACTAGTGAGCTCTTAGAAATATTAGAGGACAGAGGTTGATTAAAACTGTGGAAGCTTTAAAAAATATTTGGTTAATATTTTAGAGATACTGAAATATTTATAAATGTATAGGCACGGAAAACTACAACTATACAACTTCAAAATATTACATGTAAAAACTCCCAAAAAATTGTAACATGTCATTTATAGAAAGTACACATTTATTATAGTTTAAAAATGTTTGATCACCTACTGACAGGTATACATTTACCTGTATGTATTCTTACACACAGTCTCTGGAGTGAAGGTCCGATGCCGATCGTTCCAACGGAACACGGTGCTGCGGGACTGGCCTCCCTCCGCCACCCGCACTCATCCTCAGTGGTGGTTATCTCGGTGACCTTCTCAAGAGTCACCCCAATAAATGTGATGGAAAATCTAGACATTCAGCAATGACACTGTGGAAGAGTTGTGGGCACTGTTCACTCAGCGAGCGTGGCCTCCGTGTCTTAGCATGTGTTTCCCATGGATCTCATGTGTGAAGCTATTGAAACAGCATGGATTCTTCTAAATGAATCAGGACATAATATTTGATTTGGGGGAATTAATATTATGGCATGAATATAGCATCCATCATACTTTATATTTATACTGTTTGGCATTGAAGCTTCCTTTATAGTATTATAGCATCTCATTTTTTAAAAAGGTTACGAGACATGAACCTTTTATCCTGACATATCTAGAGTCACCTTCCCGTTTGATTTTGATAGCCATGACCTTTCCACAGGGCTTGTATTTAAGGGGACAGAGATTTCTTTTAGGGACAATGAGTGAAGATTCAAGTGACACAGGTCTTTCAGTGTATAATTTTCCTTTTTTGACCAAGAAATTGTTGACATTTCACTTTTCTAAGAATTGTATCTTCCCTGTGCTGATGACATGATTACTTCAGAGGTGGTTCTGCTAATTGAGTGGCATGTAGAAAACTCCAGATGTGACCCCGCCCGGGTAAGAGCTCATCTGAATGACTTCACAGCTGCAGCTCCTCGTGCGGCCGTGAGGGCTGATGCCTTTGGGAGGCCTGCTGCACAGCCCGCCAGAGCTGACGTGTGACTCAGTTTGCCCTTCCTACAGGGGCCAGGTCAGAGCTACTGCTGCCTGAGGTTCACATTTCCTTTACCAGTGGTTTCTCCTGGTGGCTGTTTTATTGCACATGCAGACAGTGAGACTGTGATTTGCTGTTTTTTCTGCTTAGCAATGGATTACTTCCATGATAATGAAAGAATGTGTTCAGATTGTGGGAATGTGTGGGTATGTCTAAATCAGAATACATTTTATTTGAAGGTCATTTAAATAGTTAAGTTGAAATGCCCTTATAATAATGTTCAGTTCAACAAGAGTGGTAACTGAATATCAATAGTGTTGGCATTTGTATCACTAAGATACGGAAACTCTGATTTCAATGCTATGTTGAAAGAGTATTAGTCAGTGTACAGATATTGCTAAGTAAACCCTGACATACTGTGATATCCAGTATTCAAGTGCTTAAAAATCTTTCACCAAGTATACAGTACTTACAGAATGTCCTTGCTATTTAGGGCTATATTACTACCAATGCTTGGGAAAAGTACTTTAAAAGTGGCCTGTGTGAATACTGGTAACTGCTCATCTCTGTGATCAATTATCAAGCAGGTATTAGCACAACAGTACCCTATGTATTCAGAAGAGCTGCGGTTAGAGAAAAAAAATAAAGTCAAAGCTCTGTAAGGGCCCAAGATGTTAAGTTAGGTAATAGTATTAGAAGATGGGTTTAATTTATTTAGTTCTCTCTTGTTTGTTCTTATGTCTACAGTGAACATACATTACTGATGCAATGGTAATAGAAATTACCTCCACTAAATTCAAAGGACTGAAATAAAATACATCTGTCAATGCAAATTCTGCACATAACAGTGGCATGACTTTGAAATCCTGAGGACAGTTGTGCATTGACTGCTAACCTGGGCATGACTTGGTTTTTGAACCCTTTCAGGGGAGGGGGTGTTGAGGGAACTCATGATGAAGGAAAATGTGGGGAGTGGTCAGTGTGGAGGCAGTGAGCTGTGAATTGTTTCCAGAATCTCACAGTTTTGTGTCTCCGAAAGGGGCTGGCTTGGTCATGGTGAAAATGCTCTTATTGTCCTTATAAAATATGATACGAGTTTCTTACAATATTCTTTAACTGAAGACAAAGTCTCTAAAGGAACAATCCCAAGGCAGATGTATTCATAAAGGTGCTCATCAAATTTTAGTACCGTTAGCTTGATGCTACTCAAAGTGTGCCCTGCGGAGACTGCCGTCCATGAGCTGGTGGTCTACGGTAGGTACAGACCTGATCGAGTCAGCCTAGCCTTATTTCTGTTGAATCCAGTGGAAAAAAAAAAAGTTTGTTTTGCACTTTATGGTATTTAAAACAATTATTTTCTAATAATTGACTTTTATTGTATTTTACAAACATGTTTGATCATAGCAGATATGAAGGGAATAAACTGGTTTGTTACCAACTTGAACCCTCTTTTTTATTTTTATTTGTGTGTGTGTGTGTGTGTGTGTGTGTGGTACGTGCCCCTAGCAGGAACTGAACCCGGGACTCTCCGGTCCGCAGGCCAACGCTCAACCACTGAACCAAACTGGCCAGGGCTGAACCCTCTTTTTTAAAATGAGTAATGTTTTCCACATAAAAGGTAAAAGCAAAGAAATATATATATATATAGTTTTTTTTTAATCCTCACCCAAGGACATTTTTCCATTTTTTATTCAGATAGAGTGGGGGGGGGGAGAGAGAGAGAGAGAGAGAGAGAGAGACATCGGCGTGAAAGGGACACACCAAGTGGCTGCCTCCTGCACAATCCAACCAGGGCCGGGGACAAAGCGCAAGCGAGGTACATGCCCTTAGCCGGAACCGAACCCAGATTTCTCTGGACCACAGGCCAACACTCTAACTACTGAGCCAAACCGGCCAGGGTAAAACTATATTTTTAAAATTTAAGCCTGGACACACACACTGACATTTCACAGGGGCTTCGTACACAACAGGAAAGACTGTGCAAACAGGGCCTGGACCTTGGAGCTCCCACGGGTACACCAATAGCTCCATGGAGCTCTTGCCACGACGGAAAAATGATGTTTGCCTTTCTCCAATGATGTTTGCAGGGCCCAGAGGACAGAAGGAATCAAAAGGCTTTCCCCTGAAGATGTGGAGTCCATGAGGGACATTCTGACACGCAACATGTACCAAGTTCGACAGCGGGTGTGTACAAGCCGTCCAACCTGTCCCTGGTGCCTATCCTGGGACCAGTCCTTCGGGGACCAGTTCCTGATCACACCATTGTCTCCAATGCAGCTTTTCTGTCGGATAATTTCTCCCTGCTTATTTGGGAGAACAGAAAGTGCACTGTTATGTTTCTGCTGCAAAATTGGCGCTGGTGGTATAAAAAGAAATGCAGATCTGGTTGCTGGCCCTCGGGGTCAGGCTGCCCCAGCCCTGCAGCCTGGCCTTCCCAGGACAGCCTCCCTGCCCTCCAGCAGACAAATGTGCCACAGAAACAGAGGGTCCCCAGTGACCTGTCTCAATCTGATTGACCATAATAGAGCTCAGGAAATTGAGATGTTTCCATTAGAATAGTGAAACTACAATACTGAAAGCCTTAAGAAAAAAAGGAGCTATATTAGACACATTATTTCTCAGTTTTGGAAAACGGTATGCACTTGGGAACTGGTCCAAAATGCACAAGAAGGACATTTCTTGACTCAGTGGTTGAGTCCTTCTGAAACTTTGACTTAGTCCAATGCTATGTAAACTTGTGTCCTCTATTAGGAGTTATTTTAAGTCTGAGGATTTGATTGAACTTCCTAATTCTTGAGTGTGATTATAAGTGAATTCTTTATGAGGGCCTTGGTTTTTGTGACTATGTCATAAATCATAGTCTCGAGGGGACCAAAGCTCCTCGTTTTTTCAAGCCAGAGGAGGTGTTTATCTGACCTGTTTAGGGTCACAAAACAAATACATAAACCCAGGTCTTCCAACTGCCTGTCCAGGGCTCTCTCTGTGGCTCTGCATTTGCCAGATGACACAGCGAGAGTGAACACATCTAGCTTCCTGTTTGGAAAGTTCAGTGATTAAGGGGAATATGTCATGGGTAGTCTGTGCACCTGCTGAGGAATATAGGTCAGCAGCAACTCTAGCATACTTAGAGTAAACACAACAGCTTTCAAATCATTCCAAGTGAAACTGTTTCAGTAAGATGATCACACTCTGCCTTAGCTAAATAGTTAAGAACTTCCTGGTTTAAAGAATGTGGGCTAGCTCAGTGGGGCCAGAGCCCAAAGGGTTCCTGGGCCTCAGGCTTCCCCCATGCTGATAAAGGTTGAATTTAGGGAAAGGT
Source organism: Molossus molossus (assembly GCF_014108415.1). Classification (NCBI taxonomy): domain Eukaryota; kingdom Metazoa; phylum Chordata; class Mammalia; order Chiroptera; family Molossidae; genus Molossus; species Molossus molossus. The sequence continues at coordinate 79,480,067 of NW_023425350.1, read as the reverse complement.
CCAGGCATGGAGATACAGATTCTGGGTCTAAAACGAGGTTAGCTGCCCATTATATCTTTGTGTCCCTTTATCCATCGACCCAGATCGCCACGTTTCTCCTTTGATTGGTGTGCCTCTTCAGCCTGTCCTCTGGGTTTCTACCTTCTAAGCTATGCGCCAGCCCCTGTCCTCCTCCCCCCATCGGCAGACAGGTTACGGGAGGTCGCACGGGGAGAACACAAACAATAAACAGGGGAGTTCCGGCCTCCGAGGTGGCTTCTGCCTCCACTTCTGTTACTTTGAGAGTGTGGAACTCACTAGTTCTTCCCCTTCCGTCGCTCCTTCCTCACTCCGGGGCCTACATGGCCCTGGGACTCCTCTCCTCCCCCATCCTCTCGCTCTCTGCAGATGCCACCCAGGGCCGTGTTGGACTGCTGTGTTTCCAGTGGGCGATCCACAGTGTTGAGGATGATCTCAGAAGGTGACATCCACGCCTCCACCTGGTGGTGGGTCACCGGGCCCCACACAGCATCTGGGTGTTTCTCACAGGCCTCCTCTCGGAAGAGGTCGTCTTGGGGGTCAGGAGTCACGTCAGGGCAGGGCTGGATGAGTGCAGGGTGTCTCTCTGTTCCAGGAGCCCAGTGTGACAACCGTGTGGCCTCCTGAGGTGGCAGTCGCACTGGAGATTCCTGCGGTGTTTGACGTTTCCTCTCTCTGCAGACACTGTCCTACAACAAGTACAGCCTCAAACCCCAAGCAGTTGAGGAGCAAGCTAAAGAGATACTGATCCGCCGCCGGAACACCTTCCGGGAGAGCGTGGGCAGAGGCCACAGCCTGCCGCGGGCACAGCCGGTAAGGTGGGGCCGTGGGCGCCCGAGCGCTGGGCGTCCCTGCACAGGGCCTCCTCAGGCGACTCCCACTGATGTTTAAACAAACAAACAAACAAACAAACAAACAAACAAACAAACAAACAAAACCACTGCCTTGTTGACGGAGAAATACAAAAGTAATGGGCACCTACTTAGGGATGCTTTTTGGAGGCCAAGGCCTTAGGAACCCAAGGGATCTCTGCTGTGAGTCTGGACTGGATGCCGAGGGGCCAGGTGCCTGGGGACCTCGTGGACCGGGGCCCAAGCTCTAGGGCGCTGCATCTTGCCCTGGGAGAAGTTGTTGGGGCCAAGGTGCTGGCCTTGTTTCCCTATGTGCTGTGCGCCGCGCACGGGGCCGGCAGCCAGTCGCTGCGCTAGGGATGAGGCCGGGTCTGGGGGGTCGTCCTCTCTACCCCACTCTCAGTGAGACTGTGGAGTAACTCTGCGGGTTCATAGTGGTCTAGTCTATCATGAGAAGAATGGCAAATGCAGATTGAAGGCTGAGCATTCTGTCTTTTTAAACAAAAATAACAAAGCCAGTGATGCAAGCAAGATGCCGCAGGTGAGCCTGTGCCCCCCCTGGGTCTGCACGGGAGACGTGGGATCGCGGTGGCTAACTCCGCTTTATTTCTGCTTGTCCCCGCAGCCTGGCACCAAGAACATCCGCTACCTCTCCTTCCCTTGCAGCGGCCCGCAGCCAGCCTGGGGAGCGCAGGGGCCCGCGGAGCTCACAGGTGACTGCGCGCCGGCTCCTCCTCTTCTCTGAGGGTAGACTGTGGGCTGGGGCCACAATGCAAAACCAAGAATATTAAACTTTTCTTTTCTTTATTGACTTAAGAGAGAGAAGAAAGGAGAGGGAGAGAGAGAAACATTGATGAGAGAGAACACAGATTGGCCGCCTCCTGCATGCCCCTCCCTGGGGATCAGGCCACAACCTGGGCACGTGCCCTGACCGGGAATTGAGCTGGTGACCGCTTGGTGCAGGGTCAACGCCCAACCACTGAGCCACAGCAGCCGGGCCCAAACCAAGAATATTATATAGGTACTTCTGTGACCGAAGAAAGAGAGAGAAAACAAACCATTTTATTAACTTAATTCAGAAATTTATTGGTGGTCACTGAAATTTGAATTTCATATCATTTTACTTGTCATGAAATATTCTTCTTTTAATTTTTTTTCAGCCATTTAAAATGCAACAACCATCCTTAGTTCATAAGCCATATACAAAAAGAAGTAGTATACCAAATAAAGGCCAAGGGTCATAATTTGGTGAGACTTGTCTTAGAGAAACAAAAAATGGGCACATTTTTGAAGTCACAGAATTCACCCATGGTTTAAAAATTTCTGGAATTCTCCCAAATTGGTTAAATTTTGCTAAAATAATTTAATCAAATTTACTGATTAAATTTATTGATTTAATATTTGTATACACACATACACATACATACATATATGCACACACACATATGTATATGCATGCATGTTATCAATTTAAATTTTCCTAAATTTTCAAGACTTTAAATCACATTAGAAATTCAAAAAAACTAAATACATAAAATTTTAGAATTAAAATTTTATTTATTTTCTTTAAATCCTCACCCGAGGATATTTTTCTATTTACAGTGATACCTCGGTTCTCGAACGCCTCGGTTTTTGACCAAATCGGGATTCGAGAAACTTTTGTCTCGGAATCCGAACAAATATTTGGAACTCGAACTTCCGAGATGAGCCGAGTTGAGCCGAATGGCGTTCATTCGGCCCAGCGCGCCTTGCTCGCGTCATCAGTGTGAGTGCAGAGAGAGAGTCACGCTTTGTGGAGTCACGCTTTCCTATTGGTTTCATTGCTTCGGTTCTCGAACAATTCGGTTCTCGACCGTCCTCCTGGAACGAATTATGTTCGAGAACCGAGGTATCACTGTATCTTCAGACAGAGTGGGAGGGAGGAAGGGAGAGAGAGAAAGAAAGAGGAGAGAGAAAGGGAGAGAGAGAAAAACATCGATGTGAGAGGGACACATCGGCTGGTTGCCACCAGCATCACCCCAACCAGGGCTGGGGATGAACCATAAACGAAGTACATGCCCTTGACTGAAATCGAACCCAAGACTCATTAGTCCACCAGCCAACGCTCTACTGCTGAGCCAAACCAGCCAGGGCTAGAATTAAATATTTAATGAGTAAGTATATTATTCTTTAAATTTAAGCATTTTTTTCTGATTTAAAAACTTGCTTGGTATAAAAGCAAAATCAAATAGTATAGAAAAGCAAAAAAAGAAAGTTAAAAGTACATAAAAATCCAAAGCCCAGATATAATCACTATAGAATGTTTTGGTAGGAATCTTTCTATAATTCTCTCTACAGTAGCCTGATCTCTACCCTACCCATACCTGATACAAAACCAAAACCAAAATCACAAACACACTAGCGTCATAGTCTACCTAAAAATCTTGTTTTATAACTTTTATAATTTGTCTAGTTTACTCAACCATATGTTGTGAACATATGTCCATGTCAATAAATATGAACTTTTTGATCATTTTTAATGAATTAAGAATCAATTATATAAAAGCAACATGGCTTATTTAGCTAAATTCTTATTGACAAATATTTTAAATATTTCCAATTTTTAATGAATATAAGCAATGATTTATAATAAGTGCCTTGCAGGGTGTCTGGGGGGAAAAAGGAGAAACATCTGTAACAAAAATAAATTAATTAATAAAGGACAAATGGAAAATAAATAAATATTGAGCTACATCAAGTTTTAAAAAAATAAATAAGTGGTTTGGATCATTTGAGATTGATTTTTGCACAAATAAGCAATTATTTCCTTAGTACTTTTTCCTGGAAGTGAAATATTTAAGTCAAAAATTATATATATTTAAATTTATGTACACCAACAGGTCTGTGAGAAAGGTAATTTCTGAACACTTTTCAGTCACTGGGCTATTGTCAAACCCTTGAGTGATCTATGATATGACAGGATAAATTTAATTTTCATGTGTATCATTTTATTATTAGTGCAGTTGAACATCTCATAATTTTAGAGCCAACTGTCTTCTTTTGAGGAATTTTCTGTTTCTTCTTTTGTCTAAAATTTGTTGTTAATGATTTTTCCTCATTTCATATTTATCTTTTAGTTTTTAGACATGCTTGCCATTCAGATTCTGATGAATCAAATCTGCTTGATCTTCTACAGGAAAATTAGAAAACGATTTACCCAATATTTTTCATCTAGAACTTTAATAGTTTGACTTTCTCACAAAAATGTCAAATCACCTGGGATTTACCTTTGTGCAGATTAAGCTACTGTTTCTCAATGGCCATGTCCTGCCCTCCGCGTGTCCTTTAGGGTGAAGCCCACCTTTGCTCTGCTCCAGGCATTCGTCCCGAGAGAGTTTGGGACTCTGACTTCTGTGTCATTGGTCTAGTCCTCTCTCCTCAGATCAGTGTGTGACAGTGTCCTCCACTCCACTACAAAAGCGAACAAGAGGGTGCACAGTGGATTGCTTTTAAACCTCCCACTGTGACCCACCGGCCTGCCTGCGCTGTCAGAGTGAACAGAAGACGTGCACGTCTCACCGTCTCCGTGTGGGACGAGCATCAGTATCACGAGCTATGGTAGCAGAAAATAGCTCCCGAGAATGAATGTACGCACAGTGCTAAGCATTTACACCACCACAGCAGCGTGTTCGAGGCATACTGCACCTCACAGAGCACTTCTTCCAGACGTGGGGTTGTGAACAGCAGGAACTGTTTCCATTATTCACCAGATTATCAGGCAAAAGATCTTACACTTTTTTTTTTTATCCTCAAGGGAGGACATTTTTCCATTTTTTGTTCAGATAGAGTGGGAGGGAGAGAGGAGGAGGAGAGAGAGAGAGAGAAACATTGATGTGAAAGGGACACATCGAGTGGCTGCCACCCACACGACCCCAACCAGGGCCGGGGACAGACTGCAACCGAGGTACATGCCCTTAGCGGGAACCGAACCCGGGTCTCTCTGGACCACAGGCCAACGCTCTAACCACTGAGCAACTGGCCAAGGCAGATCTTATCCTTTGATAGATGCCCTAAAAGGCATCTCACTCATAGTTTCAGTAAAAATCATAGAGTCCCAGGAAAATATTTATAGGACTTACACGAGGAAAACAAAACTGCACTTCTCTGTGCTGTCATTTCCTCTCCGTGAAGGGAGAGCGTCGGCACTTCCCACGGACAAAAGCGTTGTCCTGACACGAAGCCCATCAGTACACAAAAAGCTCTCAGCACGGCGCCTGGAACCAGCTGAGCGTGCAATAGTATTTGCTATTATTATTTTACTGTCGAGAGATAGCAAAGAAGACTTGACCTGGGCAGACAGAGGTGTTTTGGAAGGAACACGGCCCGTCAGAAATGTCAGTTCTCCATGAATTGACCTAGAAATGAAATGAAGTCTTTCTCCCAATGATCTTTTTTCTTTCAAATGTGCTCAACTAGTTCTAATTTCATCAACTGAGTGAAAAGAGTGGTAAACCTAGAAATCTGACGAGGAAAAGTAATGAAGTGGGACTTATCTTTAATATGTTTTAAAGAATTATAATAATAATCATGGAGAGACTGAGATAGTCCTCAATGTGTATCTGGGCATAACTGCTTCAACCCGTGAAGTCTTTCTGCGCCAGACGTAGTCAGGAACCGGCCAGAGGGGCTGGAGGGCAGAGCAGAGGGGCTGTCCACCCAGCAGGAGCCCTGACCGGCGGCTGTGCCTGGGAAGCCCCTTCCTCCCTGGCTGTCCCTTTGCCCTCGAGAGGCAGAACACCACTTACTCTAGATGTCTGGAGCTTGCCGCAGCTTGAGGAGTCTCCACACTCGCTCCCAGGCTCCTGTGCCCTTGGGTTCACTCGATGTTGCAAGTACAGAGGTCCCCCTGGACACCCTCCTAGCCTGAGACTGCTGAAACCCCGTGGGTTGGGGAGATGAAAACGTCCTGTATCTGGAGGGGGGGATGTTCGTGCAACAGTGTGAACGTACTAGGCCCACAGCACTGTACACTTAAAATGATTACAATGAAAAACGTGGCTAAAATGCTAAGTTTTCCGCTATGTGTACTTTACTGAAACAAAACTAAGGCAGGAGAAGGGTGTGGGGGAAGCGGTGCGCCTCGGGTCTGGGCGGCCCTGCTTGTTCCGCTCCGCCCTGCCCTGCGCAGAAGCACTTCCCGTTTCTCCTTCTCTCTGCCCCCCGGGGGCATGTCCAGAAGACGCGGCTCGGGGGCAGGGGGCAGATAAAAGAACAGATGTTCAAATTTACTGCTGAGGTGTCCGCTGACCTCTCCCTGGACTGTGCGGCCTGGGCGCCGGCCTGGAAGAGACTGCGCCGTGGACAGAGCACAGGCCGCGCCTCCGCCCCCTTCGTCCGCCTCCAGCGCGCGGCCTTCTTCCGCCCTGGGCGGATCTAATGACTTACCTGCTAGTCACTTGCCCAAGCCTCTTCCTAGTGCATAGAACCCACTTTTCAATTTTTTTTATTTTAAAAAATTTACTTTAATTGTGGTAAAATACATATCACATAAAATTTACCATCTTAGCCATTTAAAAATTTTAATTAAATTTATTCAGGTGACATTGGTTAATGAGATTATATGGGTCGCAAGGGTACTTTTTAATAACAGAAAGTGGTCAGGAAATAGAATAATGTATGCTCAGAAGTGGAACAAACATTACGGAACAGGGTCTTTTAGGATTTTGTGATGTCCCGTATCCTAAGCACATTTAACCTACAGGGATTTTGTTTTTTGTTTTGCTTCAAAGGAGGAAGAAGAAAATGGGAGAAAGGACCTACTCTCAGATTTAAATAAAAGGTCTTAAAATATCTAAATTCTCAGGAGAATATGTAAAGAGAAAATAATTGTGTGAGGTTAAAATTTTGAGGAAATGAGAATGAGAGATTGTGAAAAATATTCCTTCAAGGATGTTGCACACTGGATGTCCTGAGTATGGTGGAGCTATTTGGAAGTCACCCAAGAGGGGACATCACATAGATTCCCAGGGGTGTCCCTCCTTTCATGATGCGGCTCTCCTGACCCACCCATGACATGTAAGCAGGAGACAGCGGTGCAGCTGGGCAGGCTCTGCTCAGACTCCAATTCTGTCTTCCTTGTATGATGCTGAAAGTCATTTAACCTCTGGAAAACTTCACCTATGAAATGAGCATCATAATTTTTCTCATCACAAAACGTTATGATGAGCAGTAAATGATGGAATAGATGTGGAATGATTAGCATAGTGACAGACACATACTAAGTTTCCAATAAATGGACTTTATCCTCATTATCATTGCCACTGTGTGCCAGCCACTATCTGTTCATCTTCTTGCCTCTTTGAAATAAGAGCATATAGTTGTAGCTGTGTTGCCACACACGGCCCTCCACTGTGCCCACACCCTATCCCTGTTTCTGCAAAGTTAGCTAGTGCAAGGTTGAAAGGGAAGAAACTCCGATTTAATGACTTCTGGTAGCCACTGATTAAAAAACAAACCTAGATAAAAATAGCATTTTCGTATCACAGTGCCAAGCCTTCAGTTTAGCATTGGTCTTTGACAACACAAAGCATCTTTGTGCTGTAGGGACAACTGTTCTGATTTTGTAAAAAACCCTCCCTGCCTGGCCCGTGTGGCTCAGTGGTTGAGTGTCAACCCATGCACCAAGAGGTCACCTGTTCAATCCCGGGTCAGGGCACATGCCCAGGTTGTGGGCCTGATCCCCAGTGGGGGGCATGCAGGAGGCGGCCAATCGATGTTCTCTCTCATTGATTTTTCTCTCTCTCCCTCCCCCTACCTCTCTCTCTAAACTACTCTCAATAAAGAAAAAAACAATTTTAATTTAAAAAAAGAAAGAAAGAAAAACACTCCCACCCTACCTGGAGGATACATGCTTTTTGTACATTTCCATTTATTGGTAACACTGCACATATAGCTTCTCAGTTGATCCTTGAACGACAAAGGTTTGAACTGCATGGGTCCAGTTATATGTGGGCTTTTAAAATAACTATGTGCAGGGCTGTGAGTGTATTTTCTCTTCCTTATGACTTTCTTAATGACATTTTATTTTCTCTAGCTCACTTATTATAAGACTACAGTTTTGAAAATACATGTAACACTCAAAATACATGTTAATCAACTGCTCATATTATCTGTAAGGCTCTGAGTCAAGTTTGGGGGGAGTCAAACGTTGTACATGGATTCTGACGGTGCAGGGAGGTGGAGCCCCTAATTCCCATGTTGTCCAAGGGTCACCCGCATTCCCTCTCCCACTGGGGTAGCAAACGCACAAAGTGAAAGTCCTGCCACCAGGAACGAGGTGTTAGAGCCGGAGGACGGCGCTCTCCCCGCCCCTGCCCTCCGACGTCGTCTCTGGGTCGCCGGCCTGGCTCTCACCTCCTTGTCCTGCTCCCCCAGATGCGGACAGCAGTGACTCGGAGCTCTCGTCCATCATGTCCCGCGCACACCCTCGAGCAAGATCGCTTCGAGAGAGGCAGCTGGCTCCGCAGATAATCAGCATGAAGAGTGTGAACAGAGGAGGGAAGCCACCCAACTCTGGCTACCAAAGAAGTGCGAGCCAAGAGGAGCACGTGGGCGGAGGCGGCAGGGCGGCCTCAGGGCCCAAAGGGCGGTTTCACCCCGTGGACGAGGAGTGCGGGCCCGGAGAGGGGTCCGGGCAGCCCGCTGAGCACAGGCGCGCACGGGACCATCACAGGTGCCACAGCCCTCTGCTCCAGAGGAAATAGTTCCCTGCTCGTTTCTGTGCTTCCGGGGAGCCCTGTTGCGGTGGAAGAAGCATGTTTAGGGTTCCGAAGAAAACTATTGCGTCTACTTTTTTTGAAGCTGTTGGACATGCATCTGTAAGAAGCAGGGACTGTTTTGAAGGACTGGGACCACTGAGTTGCAGGCTGTGCCGTATAGTTAGCTGGTGTGCTTTGTAGGCAATTCCCTGTGAGTGACAGTCATTTATCACCCCAGAAATGATTCACTAAGAATTTCTAAGAGCGCGTAATCCATTTAATTTATTGAGATACAATGTGATTGGTAATTCACCTTCACAATATGCATGTGCAACTTATAATCAAGGTAGACCTAAGAAGAGCCCCAGAAATATCCTGACCCAACCCCGTGAGGTTACAAATGAGGACATTTTGCCCAAGGTCACATGTCTTCACAAGTTAAATGACCTCTGTCCCAAGGGAATGCATTTGATTTCGATATGCACTATTCAATAATTATACTTATGGGGAGAGGTAAAATTTGTCATAACATGGCTACATTTAATCAACAGCAACAATAGACAGATGTGATACAAACTAAAGAACTAATCTGCAAACAATGAGCTTGTCTATTTTATAGTTAGAATACTTATTTTTAAAACAAATATTAGAAACAAAATAGCCATAATCAGGCTTTAAAAAGCAATGACATGTACAACAGGTATTTATTAAATGTGTATTTGTAGAATGTGATATTTTGCCCTAACCATTGAAACTATTTCCAATTTAATTTTCCATCTTCATTGTCCCCAAACTTGACCTTGAACCTCACACTCTAGCTCACTAACTTTGCTAGGTAACTTTATGTTTTCTCCCTCTTTCCATTCTCTTTCTCTTCTCTCTCTTCTGGCCACCAATAGATTGAACATTTATTAAGTATTATTTATTGTGCCAAATGGCTAATCTATAATAATCAATTAACCATAATGCCCTTTATTGTTGCTATTTTTGACATCTCTAATCATCCCCAACTGATTGACTCCTATACATCTTTAAAGGTCATGATCCAATTCACCCAGCTCCCTAGACCTGCCTTGGACCCCTTAATTAGAAGTGATCAAGTGATCCCCTTCCTCCTTGGTGCCCCTACCCCACTCTGCTATGTCAGGAAAATTGCCTGAGAATGACACATGTGTTTGTGTGTCCACTTCTATGGCCCATGGCCTAAAGGTCGGAGAGGACAGTTTATTCATTTTTAACTTCATCCATTTATCAATTGTGTCTTTTATCTCTTGGCTTTACATCTTCTCTATTTGCTTTAGCTTTTTTGTTGTTGTTATTATTATAGTACCTCACACATGGTGGATTATCTATAAATGAAGTGATGATGATATTTTGGAGCTAGAAAATACATTAGAGAAGATGTCAGGCATTCCTGTTTTCTAGGTGACAAAAATGAAGTCTTGAGAAACATCCTGGTGCCAATTTAGGGTCTGCTCTGCCTTGAAAGATGTGGGCTTGTTCTGTAGATGGGTGGCGTTGACTGATGGAAACTATGTGACTTCCTAAGGATTTGTGGTTTGTGAACGGCGTTCACTCAGCTTCCTGCAACAGTGGTAGAAATGGCAACAAAGGAGCCGCTCTGTCTTTCTTCTTCTGAACCTAAAATATAAGACTGCTTCCAAGTTGTCTAAATATTTGGATTTTAATAAGATTTCATACTACCACATAACACAATCGGCCCCGAGGGATAGAAGCACACATAAAACCCAGGGATCTCTGAGTTTTTCTTTTCTTTTGAACAAAGCAGCAGTCAAAGCCACAGAAAAAAAACTATGGCCCTGGAGAGGGCGTCAGTGAGTCATCATCCTTAAACTACAGATGGAGATACAGAGACAGAGCGTCACCAGAAAGCACCTTTTCAAATCCCTATGCAAAGCTGATTGTTGAGAGGCAGAGCGTGCCTATGTCCCTTACTGAACTTTCCACTTAACACCAGAAATCCAAATTGTGAGGGCTCCTTCCCAGAGCAGGGATCACGGTCCACGGACCGGTGGGAGTCTTCAAACTGACTGATTTTCTCGGAGAGGCCGGTTGCATCTGGGAGCCGGGTGATGGGGTTTAGTGAGCAGACTGGAACCGTCTCCTTTAACTGGTAGAGCCTTCATGGAGTTGCTTTCCCTGAGGCCTTTGTTCACCTGGACATGTCTGCGAAGCAGCCCTGGAGCTCTTGCTAAAGGTGAGGCAGGCTGAGGGCCGAGGTCTGGCAGCTCCGGGACCTGCAGAGCTCACGGCGGAAGGGCCTGTTGAGCATTTGCGACTGTTTCGGAATGCAGTGTGCTCTGTCTTCCTTCCTCGTGACTCGCGGATCGGTCAGGGTAAAACAGGTGCCGAGGAAGGCTTGCGGGTGTTGCTTTCGCGCAATGAGGTTTTCGAGCAGGTAACACCCAGTTCAGCAGAGAACGTTTCCTCTGGAGTGTGAAAGATCTGTTCTTCCTCCCTGCTGGCTCAGGGAGGGCTGCACTCCTAGGGGTGTTCTCCTAGGCCTGGCTGCTGGTCCACTCAGCAGTCCGCCTGCTCTGCCCCTGGCAGAATTTCCACTTAGATCTGCAACCTAAAAATATCGGACACAGACCCACAATGTTTTAATTTTTCTCCATAAGTTTGTTGTTTGTTTTGTCCCCCCCCCCCCCCCCCCCCCCCCGATTTATCTTGCTAGGCTGAATGGTTTTGTGTTGCCATGAATTCTGGAGTTGAGTAAAATAGCATTTCCTTGTATTAATCCTACACAGAGGCTTTCCACCTCAAGGTTTTTCACATGTTTTCTGGTGTTTGGGATGCGGTAAATGTTCTTACTCATCTTCCCCAGCCTAGATGTGATGCCATGGGCACCGTTCTTATCTTTGATCAGTTGCTAAAGGAGAAACCCTGGCCACTGGCTGCAGAGGGGATCCGCTATGACAGTGTCCCCTGGACACTTTATTAAGCTTCCTTCATGCACTTCTCTTGCTCATGAAGGCCATACACTTCTGTGTTTCTCTTCTCGAAAATGTAAAAGGCCACGGGAGGTGGGGTTAGAATTACCTGAATTCAGTGATAGAATTACCATTACTATATAACAGGTGACAACTATGGCAGGTGTGTGGCAGAACTTAGGTCTTCAGGTTAGAGTGTTGGTTTCATCCTGCAGGGATGCCCCCAGAAGCCTCCTCACCTGTCTGGATACCTGCCGCTCAGATCATTTCGGGTGTAAAATCAATATCATTAGTTCAGAGCTCATCCTCTGAAGTCAGACCACTTGTAGCTGTAGGATCTTGGACAACTTAATTACCTTCCCTAAGCTGAAATTTACCGATGAATATTCTAAGGTATTCATAAAATGATAGTAAGGATAAAATAATGATACATAAAATCCTTAGCTTGGTGCTTGTTTTATGCTGAGAGCTGGATCACTAACAGCTGTGATTATTTAAGCTAAAAATATGTATTCGTGAGAAAAGATGCACATAGGCTGGATAACATGAAGAGGTGTAGAGCAGAAATCTGAGACTTTTCTGATAGGTCATTTGATTGTCATAATAGAGGATATTGGGGACACTGAGGAAAGGATGTGACAGAAACAGAGAGCGTTGAGAAACAGCTCTCCCCAGACAGGTCTCTCTCCAGCCACCATCAGTCAACAGCACAACCAGAGTAAGGTCTGAGTATGGGTTCATGGTTTTCAATCACAGCTTGTTTATTTTTGTGTAATGACCTCAAAATCATTGCATTTTTTACTTTGGGGATAGTTACCCTGGTGTCCAATTCTGATCATACTGTATTTTCAAAGAGACTATACATTTAGAAGCCCTGATTCTGCATATCGTGATGTACCTATGAAGCAAGGGCACACTTCTTTATTCTGCATATCGTGATGTGCCTGGGGAGAGAGGGCACACTTCTCATGGAAGAGATTGTAGTGCGGGTCAGTTTCTCAGCTCCCAATATCTTCTGTAAGGTTTTCAGTTATATTTCATAACTTGTTAAAGTTAGAATAAGTAAATTTTAAAAAACTGTAAAGTCAATAAATATGTGTTGGTGTCATCTAAGGTTTTTGCAAGTATATTTCATTCACAAATAAGACAGGTGGTTTATTGTAGATTTTAATTTTTTCCTTACTAAACTCTGTCAAGCATCTTATTTCTAACTCCTCCTGAGAAAACCCAGGAGGGAGACAGAAAGCTCCCTTTGAGGACATCCGTCACTGTTCATTGTTAATTGAGCCATAAGCCCAGGGGAATAAAAGAGATGCCTGCATCAGTGCTGGTCTCTCCTTTAATTAGCAGGTGATATGTTGTTTCATCTGTGCACAATATTTGATTAATAAAGTATTTTTCTTCCTGAGACTGTAATGAGCTCCCAAGCCAGGGGTGCTCAAGTGAGTATGAAAGGTTAGAAATAAAACGTTCCATTGCCTGGCCTTCTTCAAGTTAGGGTTTGTTCAACAAAGTGACTGGAGCTGTGTGGCAAACGGAACCAAGATAGTCCCTCTTCTGTATCCAGCACAGGGCTGCAGAGCCCAAGCAACTGGGTGGTCCTGAAGTCAAGGTTGGTGCTCTGTGTTCTGGCAAATCGGTCTTGCCGAGAACAGTGATGACAGCCAACGTGTAAAGAGCGCATCCTATGTGCCAGGCATTACTCAAAATGCTTTCCATGCACAATGCAGTCTCATCCCATCTCAAATGAAAAGTGCAGGATTAAAGAGCTTAAGTAACAGCCCAAGGTCACCCTGCTACCAAGGCAGACCTTGGAAATCAGGTTTGTCTGGTTCATAACCACGGAGCTCACTGCTGCCTGAGAAGAATTGGGAATTTAGTAAGTGACTCAAATCCACACAGTTCTTTCTCACTTGAAAAAAAAAAACCAACGAGGAGAAACAGAAACTCCATCTACGAAGAAAGAATTTTCCTTAGAGTCAACAAATCAATATAGTCCAAGAGGGTGTCATTTTGAAAATCTGTTTCTACAACCTTAATGGGTGACCTAAAATTAGATGATGATCCACATTGATCATTTGTGTCATTACTACTGTTTTTGGAAGACAAGATGTGTTTTGCCTGATTTTTATTTATTTACTTTACTAAATTTATTGGGGTAACATTGATTAATAAAAGTACATGTTTGCAGTGTACAGTTCTTTAATTCATCATCTGTATATTGTATTGTGTCAACTATATGTTGTTTTCAAAGAACTTGGTTCTTGGTTACCAGAGGGGGCTCCAAGCAGACAGCTCCGGGCCTGGCAGGGACCTCGCTGCGCCGCGCAGGGACTCGCGAGGAGATGCGCCAGGGGCAGGTAAGCACGGCGATTGTCGCAGCGCCGGGAGAAATGTGCCGTTAACTGAAGACATACTGCGGGCCGGCTCCTTACTGAGAATTTTACCTACGTGTTTTTAAAATTTTAATCCTTATAACATTCTTATGAAGTAATTATTATAGATGGAGACAGTGAGTCTCCAAAGCTTTCACCAGGACACACATGGTCACACTTGGAGTGGTCCGACCCCAAAGCCACTGACCACACGCGCTGGGCACAGCAGCGCCCCGTAGCCCCTGCACCGCCCGAAGGCGCTGCCCCCGTCCGGACTCAGCTGATCCCCTCACTAAACCAGGTGCTAGCTTTAGCCTTGACTGGGCACCACCGCCTGGGCACGGCTTCCTTCCGTTCCCTCCGCCTTGCAGTGCCAATGAAGCTGGACCGCGGTGCCCGGTCACCCACTCGGGCGTCTGCATCTTGGATGAAGTACAAGGAAATGAGAACATTCACTACAACCGATTTTTTAAAATTTCAGTATTTTCATTGCTATTGGATTTTATCTTTGAACTAATAGTAATAGTATAAAGTCAGCAAGAAACTTTTAAAATAAGGGGTCACCTAGCACCGTGACCCGGGAGCAGCTTAAAAGGAAGGGAGGTCCCGCAGGGTTCCTTTATTTTGTTTCCTCGCAGGAATGTCTCTGGGTAACCGAGAGCAGCGAAACCGAGACTCCGGGTTTCGCCGGTGTGCTGTTTCAGCGTGAAGGCGGCCCTTGTTCCAGCTCGTGCTTGTCTTGGACCTGTTTCAGGAGGCAGCCCTGCTATCTGACTATGCCATCTTTAAAGGGGTTGTGTGTAGGGGAAGGGGCTGTCCCCAAAGTCATAAATGCAGAACTTAAAACAACTAATCAGAAAGAGGAAAGGACGATCAATAAATATCATGTCCTCCTAAAGGGGATTTTCTTAAAACAGGAGACAAAAGGACAGGTCCTCACCCAGGGAACGCCCGGGGAAAGTCACAGAGCAGAGCAGGGCAGCGGTTCCAGAGCACGGGATCGGCAGCCCAGTTGCTGCGCTCCACCCACACCCCTGGAGCTGAATTTCACTTTCCGAATTTAGACAATAGAGCTGGATTTCTGCAGTTTTGCTCCATAACACATGGAGAGGATCGTCCCTCAAAAACATCAGGAAAAATAGTGAAAGAATTAAAATGAATATTTGAAAAGTGAAACGCATCCATGGTGAGTTCTTCCAGGCTGAAGGGGAGAAAATACATTATTTGGGGATGCTTCGCGAGCAGGTCAGCGAGCTGACAATGATGTGAGGATGTAGGCTGGGTCCTCAGAGGAGGAAAGTGGGGGTTGTGATTACGTCTCACCATGAGACCTCCCTGGTACTTGGGTGGACTCAGGGAAATTCATACAGACTTACATTTGACAGGCTATTTGCAAGGCTTGGTGTATTGCCCAGTGTTTCCTTCTACACCACACATTCTTCAGATGTCAGACACAGAGAGCCTGAGGACATATTGCTACATTAAACTGACCTAGCAAGTCCGAAGATCTAAATACCAGGGGTCAAATCGTGGTTTGACCAAGGTCAGTTCTTCCAGGGCTCCTAGACCCTCTCCAGGATTCCAGTGAGTGTGGTCACCTGGCAGTAAAGTCCCTCCCACTGGACTTGACCACCAGGCTGGGGATGACCCACCAGCCTCCTCCTCCAACAGAGCGACAAAGAAGAACTCAGAATCGGAAGATCTGGGAGGAGAGCTGGCCCCATTGCTCAGTGCTTGCGTGATGCTGACCAAGCCCTTCGACCTCTCAAGTTAGTTCCTTATCACTGAGTTGAGGGCAAGGACATTTACTCCACCTGCCTCTGGAAGTGACTGTGATTCTGGAGTGAGGTCCCGAGGTGGTGCTGCTTCAACCTTGAGTAGGCAGAAAGTGCTGGTGGGCCCAGAACTGAGGGCAGGAAGGGCTGAGGGCTGTGTGACCTCTCCTCGCCGTCAGAGCAGCAATTTCCGACCTTTTCACCCCGTGGCACGTGAATGAATCACTGAAACTCTGCGGCACACCAGAAAATATATTTT
This sequence comes from Molossus molossus, assembly GCF_014108415.1. Lineage (NCBI taxonomy): Eukaryota > Metazoa > Chordata > Mammalia > Chiroptera > Molossidae > Molossus > Molossus molossus. The sequence continues at coordinate 79,464,099 of NW_023425350.1, read as the reverse complement.
TTGCTGATCTAACAAAAAATAGATATGATTTTGATTCATTCACAGTGGACAGCTATTGTGTTTGCTGTAGTCATTTTTTTATTCGACAAGGGAGAAGAGGTCAGAGCCCCTGACTGAGTGGTCAGATATTGCATGGTTTAAAGATTATTGCAGCGTGCTGGTTGGACACTGTTGTGTTAGAGTGTTTGTGATATAGTTAGTGCAGAATGAACTTGACGTATTACCATGGTAAAGGTGTTAGTATAATTTTGTCATTAGGATGTTGGCTTTGGAGTCAGGCTAACTATACTCTGAATGCATATATTTTTTAAAAAGTGAAATCACAATTGTCAAAAATAAACACTTGTTAAAGATTGTGTTTAACTTATTAATTAAAGAGAAAACCAAGACAATGTTTCAAAGGAGAATTCAGAAAGGCCTGACATTTATAGGTGCCAAAAACGTTAGAATGATATGAGACTCAGAGAAAAACACGCTGGTAATGCAGCGGGAAGAGGAATCAAGCATCTCTCCCCCCCCCCCCCCCCCGCCCCGACAGGATCTACTGCATGACTATGGACAAGAGTTGTTTGCAATACTATCAGTTTTCTCGATTTACAGAGTTGTAATTGAAACAAAATAATTCAAAGGCAGAGCCTTAAAAAGTGCTTAGAGCAGACTAAAATTAATATAGAAATGAGACAAAGTGACATTGTTCGACCCTAATGCTGTGGACCTAACTGCCCACTCGCTGAGAACTGAAGCAGCCACGATGCAAACGCCGGTTTTGCTGGCAAAGGCGATCGGTCTCATCCAGGTTATTTATTGCCTGCTGCTCAAATTTGCATCTAATTCAAATTGGACTCCTTTGCCCTGTGCCTTCAATAGATTTTTCATTTAAAGAGGCCACATACGATACCGATCCAGCTGATCCTCATGAGCAAGATCCCCAGTGACCTTCATTTCATTATCACCAACTTTGTCGGCTAGTGTCTCAAGGTACAGTTCCTTTTAGGGTGTGTTTAGAGCCCTTTCTTACCCCATGAATTGTCTTTTTGTTGGTTTTTAAACTACTTTTAACTTTTGCAAACTTTTCTAAAATTACCAAGATTTCTTCTCTTCCATTATTCGGATTGTTCATTTCATTTAATGTGTTTGATATAGTATTGGTTTAGGGGTGTAACTGATGTGGTATCAAATTACAGCTGTGTAACATTCCAACTGTGATAATTTAGACAAGTTATCACAACTCTTTGGACCTTGTTCATTGATATATAAAATAGAAACAATAATATTACCACTGATATGAAAAATAAATAAATACAGTAAACCCTCAATTTTGTGGATCTCAATTTAACACTTAAGATTTAATGGACAAAATTTCTGGTCTGCATGTCATGTGTAAAAATTAACACCCTGGCCCTGGCCAGTTTGGCTCAGCGGTTAGAGCGTCGGCCTGTGGTCCTGAGAGACCCGGGTTTGGTTCCCGCTAAGGGCACGTGCCTCGGTTGCGGTTTGTCCCCGGCCCTGGTCGGTTGTGTGGGAGGCAGCCACTCGATGTGTCCCTTTCACATCGATGTTTCTCTCTCTCTGTTCCCCTCTCTCTCTCCCACTCTACCTGAACAAAAAATGGAAAAATGTCCTCGGGTGAGGATAAAAAAAAAAAAAAAAAAAAAAAATTAACACCCTGTTAATTTAAAAAATGCTTTTAACCAAGATTTTCTTATAATTAAATTAATAAGTTATTTTTTGTTATTACTTTTATTTGTTTTCTTTATTGATTTTAGAGAGAGAGAAAGGGAGAGGGAGAGAGGGAGAAACATCTATGAGAGAGAATATCAATTAGCGCCTCCTGCATGCTCCCCACTTGGGATTAGGCCCACAATCTGGGCATGCTCCCTGACTGGGAATTGAACCGGCAACCTCTTGATGCATGGGTCGGCACTCAACCACTTAGCCACACCGGCTGGGCTATTCTTCTGTTATTAATCCACTGTTATTTTTAACAATTTTTAACAACTAGGTCACATGTTATAAAAACACTAGTAATTCTGCAGACATAGTATTGCATATCTACAACTATAGTCTACATATTTCAATCCGAGAGTCACCACTCGTAGACAATGTTCAAAAATGATCACACCGCGTCATGGCAAAAATGCATGTAAGCTCTGTCAGCAACCCTCCACAAAAGAAAAAAGCTACCCTTATTCTTTATTTATCCAGGAAGGTGTGCATATTTGAGAGAGAGAGGAGAGAAACTAAGGTGCTAACAATATTTTCTTCGCGTAACTGGTTGGGGAACTCGGAGCTACGCCTTGGGCGGGATTTCCATGCAGGACCTCTGGCCCGGTAGGGCTGGTATGAGCTCGGAAAGGTGCAAATACGGACACTTTTCCTCACACTTCCTAAAGAGAGGAAGCCGGGGAACTTTTGACAGCACTGCTAAAACTGAACCAGTACTTTTCAATTTGTTTTTGCTGTCTTTGAAGATAAAGAGCGAAGAAAAGAAGATACAATACGCTCTTTGGTGTAGACGATACATGAGGACACTCAGCCGAACCACGGCCACGGCCTGTGTGGACTTTCCCCTCATGGTTACATAAGCTCCGAGTTCTGCATTATTTGTTTCAGATGATCTACATTTTTTCTATCATTGGTTAATTTCTTTTGTGGGTGCTGGAATTAAGAAAAAACTTTCTAATATCAGATATTCTAATGTAGACAAAAGTAATATGAAGAGTATAATTAACCCAATGTACCTATCAGCTTCTATAAATATTGACTTAGGGCCAACTCATTTCAGCTGTGCCCACTACACCTCGGCATCACACCCACCAGATTACTTCGTGAAAATTCTCAGAGAGCGCATCAATTTATCTGTAAATATTTCAATATTTATCACTAAAAAAGAGTATTTTGAGAACCAAGTTTTAAAAAATGTTAGCACTTTACAAAAAGATTAACTAGGATTTGATCAGAGTTAAGAAAATTTAAAGGTTAAATTAATATATAATTCTTATTTTTCCTATATAATAGTTATACATAAAATAAAAATCAAACCCATTTGAAAAACTAGAACAAATTTGATATTGTTGCATGTGTTCTTTCTCTATTTCAATTCTTGCTTCTCTACTGCGCCCTGTGGTAATCCATATTCTATGTTTATTTTTTTATGTTTATGTTTTTATTCCAAATGCATGCATTATTATATTATATATTGTTAATTTTCCAACTTTATAGAAGTGATGTTATGTTATATATAGTCTTTTCAGACTGACATTTATTTACATTATGTTTCTAAGATTCCTCTATATTATTGTATTTACCTATAGTTCATTCATTTTCATTTCTGCATAATAATCCACTGTGAAATACACCATAATTTGTTTACCATATCTAAAAACTTGCTATAGCATAGTTCATGTGAAGAGTAAATTTTAAAATATATTGCCAAATATTACAGCAATTTATACTGGCAATAGAAGTGTGTTAGTGTCCTTGATATTTTATATCTATGTCATTATTTGGTGTTATTGGATTTTTCTTCCCTCTAAAAATGTAGTGTATCAGGTCATTTTGGATAAAATTATAAAAATTGTTGGGACAAAATTAACAAGGACTCAAAGTTAGACAACAGACAGAAAGACTCAATATAATAAATATAATGATTCTCCCTGAAGGTATCTATATATTTAATAAAATTTAAATAGAAATCTGAATATATTTTATATGGAATTTATCAAGATTTAAAAGTTTTAAATTTAAAAGAATAGTATAAACTCATAAAAGTGAAAACACTCAAGAATAGACAAGGCACTAAAGAAGAAGGAGGAAGAGGAGGAGAAGGAAAGAGAGCTTGCTCAGTGAGGAAATCTCTATCCTCAGCTCGTTTGTCAAAAACAATCAGCAGTTGCCCGGCCGGTGTGGCTCAGTGGTTGAGTGTTGACCCATCCACCAAGAGGTCGCCAGTTTGATTCCCAGTCTAGGCACATGCCCAGGTTGTGGACCAAATCCCCAGTGGAGGGCATACAGGAGGCAGCCAATCAATGTTCTCTCTCATCAATATTTCTATCTCTTTCTCTCCCTTTCTCTTACTTTAAAATCAATTTAAAAAATTAAAAAAAAAATAAAATAAATCAGCCATGCCCAGCTAGTGTGGCTTAGTGGTTGCACCAAGAGGTCACTGGTTTGATTCCTGGTCTGGGCACATGCCCAGGTTGTGGGCCAAATCCTCAGTGGAGGGCACGTAGGAGGTGTCCAATAGTTGTTCTCTCTCATCAATGTTTCCATCTCTCTTTCCCTCTCCCTTCTTCTCTTTCTAAAGTTAGAAAAAAAAAATTAAAAAAAACAAAACAGAAATTGTTTAATATCATACTTGCCCAAGGCTATGCATTACCAGTTGCAGCAAACAAGGGCTAGCCAAAAATTTAAAAGGAAAATCTGGGAAATGAGATATTCATAGGTTTTTTGTTTTGTTTTGTTTTTTTTTAAGGTTTGACATTCTTGGAAATTTAGAAGTCCTCACACATGTGAGCAATAGACCTGAAAGGGTCCCAGTTACCCCTGGTCATCTTAAAATCCTTCACAAGCAAAAAATAAAGGCTAAAGCAGACTTTTAAACTGCCTGAGCATTAAAGGCATGAGTCAACAAACACACAAAGCCACTGGAAGATTTGCTCTCTTAAGGCATTTATAGAAATTTCTGAACAGTCATCTCTAAGCTAATAGAACAAAGACTACAGTGGCTGAACACTACAGGAAATACATAATCCAGATCAAATAATTAATCAAATAATCCAGATAAGTCATTAAACAAAGAGCAAAATATAAAGCAAAATGCAACAACAAAAATTTGGAGGGTAGAGATTTTCAGAGTTGACAAGTTGACACATTACATTACCTGAAATGCTTAGTTTTCAACAAAAAAATTATGAGACATGAAAAGACACATGAGGGTATTATTATACACTGGGGAAAGAGCAGTTACCAAAATTATCCCTGAGGTGGAGCTAATCTTGACTTACTAGACAAGGACTTTAAATCAGCAATTATAAATATGGCCAAAAACAAAGAAAACTATGCCTAAAGAATTAAGTAAAAGTATGGTAATAATATTTTACCAAATGCAGACTACCCATAAAGTAGCAGAAATTATTATTTTTTTAAAAGAACAAAATAGTAATTCTAGAGTTGAACTGTATAATACCTATAATGAAAAATTTGCTAGTGATAATCAACAGCTGATTTGAGTTATTAGAAGAAAGAGAATCAGCAGACTTTAAACTAAATCAATAAAGATTGTCCAATATAATGAGAATAAAGAAAAAATAATGAAGAAAATAAACAGATACTCAGAGACCTATGGGACACCATCAAACGTATCAACTTATGCATAATGAGGCCCCCAGGAAAGAAGAGATAAAAATACTTGAATAAATAATTACTGAGAATGTCCCACATTTAGTGAAAAACATTAATGTACATATTCAAGGTGCTCAAAGAACTCAAAGTAGGATGAATAAAATATAGCCACATCCAGGCACATCTTAGTCAAATTGTCCAAAGACAAAGACAAAGAGCAACCCTGAAAGCAGCAAGAGGCAGACGACTCATCACACACACAGGATCCTCTGTAGAGTAACAGCTGATTTCCTAGCAGAAACCATGGACACTCAAAGGCAGTTGTACGACATATTCAAAGTGCTTAAAGAAATAAACTCAATATCCCTCAAAAATGTTTTCTAAAAATAAAGAGAAATTAAGATGTTTTCAGATAAACTACACTGGGAGAATTCATTGTTAGTAGACCTTCCCTGCAAGAAATGCTAAAGGGAGTCCTTCAGGCTAGAATGAAAGAACACTAGACAATAACTCAAATCCCCATGAAGAAACACAATACATTCTATCCAGTGAGAGCAAATCATCGCTCCCTTCATGATAAAAGAGGTTCGATTTAATTAACTGGGTGATGCCCTGGGATTGGGTACTTTGGGTCGGTCACATCCTGAGCAAGTTAAGTACCCAGACCCAGTGATAAGTCAGTTTTGGTGAAGAAAATTTCCCATTATTTAGCTTACATATACTTTTTGTTTCTGTTTTCATGAAAATTTTGTCATGAAATTACAAAGTAATAATAAAGGAAACAGGGACTGCTGGTATCCTGAATTCTTCATCGTAACTGAGAGCTTCTTTAGTAGATTTTTGCTGAATATTAACATGAGATTTAAATATTCTTTTAGCCTGAGAGTTCTATCTATATTCATTTTCTTTACACTTTCATGTCTTTTGTCACTACTCCTCCAGTCTTCCAAGCCCCTGCTTTTTCTAAGACCCCAACCATCTGACCAATATATGGGCAATTATCCGTGTTTGCAGACCACAGGACAAGATAGATAGGTCGAAGTTCTAGCCACTGAGACCATTTCCATTCTCTACTGTATAGCAGGGCCATCTCCATTTGCAGTTGCAGTACTGCAGTAATCCATTCCCTACTCATGCAGCATGTGGGGCAGAGCTACTTATAAAGAAGGATCAAGTGGCCATGGGGAACTTCCATTGAATATATATTTATTAAAAGAAATTGGTTCATGATTATGGAGGCTTAGAACCCCCGTTCTGTCTGCAAACTGGAGACTCGGGAAAGCCAGAGGTGCCGTTCCGGTCTGAGTCCAAAGGCCTGAGAATCAGGAATGCTGATGGTGTAAGACCCAGTCCAAGGGCAGAGGAAACTGGTATCAGCTTGAACTGTCAGAGACAGAGAGAGAATTCAACTTTTAATTTCTTATCAAGCCATCAACGGACTTGAGGATGCCCACCCACATTGTAGAGGACCATCTGCTTTATTCAGTTCAGCAATTTAAATGTCAATGTCTTCCAGAAACACCCTCACAGACACACCCAGAAATAATGTTTAAGCTGCTCCTGGGCATCCTGGGCGCAGTCAAGACAACATATAAAATTGATTATCACACTTCTGCCCTCAGAAATTGTGAGATAATAAATGTGTGTTGTTTTAAACTACTGCATCAGTGGTTATTTGTTACTCAGCAATTAAAAACAAACACACTAGCCCTGGCCGGTTTGGCTCAGCAGTTGGAGCGTCAGCCTGTGGATCAGAGTCCCAGGTTCTGTTCCCGGTAGGGGCACGTACAAAAAAAAAAAAAAAAAAAACAATATACTATACAAACCACTTCTGTTTGAAGGTTGGGTGCTGTTTAGCTTGGTGGTTCAGATAAAACCCAGCTTATGTTGGGCAACACAAACAACGGAGGTTCCTGGTGTCCCCAAATCAGGTACTTTCAAAAGAAGTGCATATTCTTAGGCGTTTCAGTTGTGATTTTTGTACTGGGACTTGTCATAGTCTTTAAACAGCTTCTGATCTTTCATTAAATTTTAAGCAGCATTGAATCTCTGATAACATAATGATCAAGAAGAAAAGCTGCTTGTTTTATAGCCTTAATTATCCTTTTAATTGTAACCTTAATTATTCTGTTTCTTTGTACCTCACTGAAATTGTCAGTCTTATGAATCACCAGGTAACTCTGCAAGGGAAGCACTTACAAAGGCAGTGTAGATGACCCCCAACATCCAGTGCTGATACTGTGGGCAAGTCTTGAACCTGATTGTAATGGTTGTAGACTTGCCTCTCTGATTAAATACGTAACCCTACCAGGTCACTTATCCAGAGTCAGGGCAGTGTAGAAATCTGAGGCCTGAGATGGCACCATCTGGGTAGAAAAATGCAGCAGCAGAGGACGCTCAGCATCCTTTAGCAGCAGAAGCAGACCCTGTCTTCTCGTTAGAAGGAACCAGCTTTCCCCTGTGTGAAATATTTCAATAACTTTACCTGCGAGAGTTGCTTCTCAAGGGGTAACGAGTCTTGGCCAGACCTATAACATCTCCCCCCAATACCTCTAGGTTCACAATTCGAGTTAGATACCGGTACAGCCCGGAGAGATAAGTAAAAGGTCTAATTCAAGGGAAAATATCCTGTACCGGAGGAGTGCCAGCCAGGGCTTGGCAATCTGTTTTAGCAGCAATCTGACCACAGTAGAAGTGAATTCCAAAGGTATTTCGTCAAGAAGGATAAACTACAACTAGATATTGACAGATTACTGATGAGGACACATTCACCTAGGACTGTGGGCACCGTGGGAGGGTGCTATTCAAAAGAAGCTGCAGCCCTCAGTATCTGTTCTGTACTGCCAAGCCCAGCCCAGCACTTAGGAAGTCGGGGAAATAGATACACAAACCTCATCCTCCTCTACTCCTGTCAAATAGCAGTGCTGCACGTTGGCTGAGCACAACATGAAGCCCGAAGGCAAGGGACCCCACGGACATAATCCACAACAACATTTATCCAGGGCAACGGGAAAGGTAGAGAAGGGGAGAGAGTATATTTAGAAGTTGAAAAGCAGTAGGACAAAAAATGAAGGAATCATCATTCAGTAAGGGTAACTGACTGATTATCAAAGTTCTGTAGGGCTGTTCTTACAAAATGGGAACAAAGAAGACTATCTTGGCCCCCAGATGATCCACGCGCTTCCTTCGCATGGCACGTCTCTGGTCAGTGCTTGTGCCGGACAAGTGCAGCAGCCACGGCCCTGGAAGAGCACACTAAACAGTGCTTCAGGGCCACCAGCAACGTGGGTCTGAGCTACCCCCCAAGTAAAGCCACCTAGATGAGCCGAAATTGTATGCAACAATGAGGGGAATATATTAATAATGCAGGAGGGAGATGAGGGGTATTAGGTATAACCCCAAGAGCTGATGCAGGAGTGGGGCCCACAGTTTATCCCACTAACCTTCTTTAAAGATGACCCAGAATCCTGGAGTAGGTGTTGCCAGATAGGGTCACCTTATTACATGAGGCAAATGGATTCAAGTGATGGAAGGACGAACTACGTGGGATCCTGCAGTGAACCAGCCGGACCCCCCCAGAATGCGGTACTCATTTTCCCAGCGTGTGGGAGCGTTGCCTCTCATGAGCTATTCCCCGAAATTGCTCTCAGGCTAAGAGGGCTGAGTTGAAAAACTGTTCTCCCTCTCCATGGGGCTGACTAGGTCCAGCGACTCATTCTTATGGACACAAAAAGGCCCATCCCTCCTGCTTACTTCCGAACATATCTGAATTGTTCTGCTTCTGAACACCCTGTGAAATTGATCAGGCTTTATTGCAACTACATTGCAATTCAGCTTCTCTCTGTGCCCAGAAGTGCCTACAGGTGTTTCCCTGACAACACTCTCCAGTAAATTTCTGCTCATAAATATCTGTCTTAGAGATTGTTTCCTAGTAACCGACTTAAAAAAATAGACCCCGGAAAGCAACAGTAGATTATAAGGAGCCATATAATAGCATCTTAAATTGCAGCTAGTGTGCTGGACTTGGTAAATTTACTAAAACAACTTAACCCCTGTATTTAGTATGCAGCCATTTAATTAGAAAATGTTTTTCCTTTGTTCCAATAAGCAGGGAACCCAACAGAAGTTTTCTTTTACTTGGAAGGGATAGTACTATATTTTCACTGTTTTCTCTTAAACTATAACAACTTCAGTTTAATTCCATAAATTACACTACAAGGACTTTGGCTATTCTATCATCCCACAGGACATGCTGATCCATTACATTGATGACATGCTGATATGGCTAACTGAACTGGAAATAGCAAGGAACATTGATGTCTTGTGAAGGTATTCATGTTTAAGAGAACAGGTGATCCATCTGATGAAAATTTAAGGGTCATCCAAGTCAGTGAGGTTTCTGAAGGCAGATTATTTTTCCTTGTGTTTATCAGGATTCTGTCAAGAAACCACAAAACCCTCAAATATTGATAATTAAGGATTGTTTAATGAAGGATCTATTTAGAAAGGCAAAGACAAAGTTAGAAACATCAACAAGGATGGTGAAATACCCTTGGGCTAGCAAAGGTGGGAAGTCACTTCCATCCTTAGTCTGCAGGAACCTAGAGGTGCAGGGTACAGGGTCAGGGTATATGCCACCTGCTTGTGCAGTTTACTTGTGCCTGAGGCCCTGTCATGCCATTGAATCTATAGATTGCTTTAGATAGTATAGACATTTTAATAATGTTAATTCTTCCTATCCATGAGCATGGTATATACTTCCATTAATTTGTATCATCTTCATTTTCTTTCCAATGTCTTATAATTTTCTGAGTACAGACCTTTTAACTCCTTGGTTAAATTTATTCCTAGGTATTTTATATTTTTTGATGCATTTTGCAAATGGTATTGCTTTCTTAGTTTCCCTTTCTGATAGTTCAATATTGGTATAAAAATGGAACTGATTTCTGGTTATTTATTTTGTATCCTACTACTTTATTGAATTCATTTATCAGTTCTAATAGTTTTCTAGTGGAGTCTTTAAGATTCTCTATATACAGTATTATGTCATCTGCAAATAATGACAGCTTTACTTCTTTTCCAGTTTGATGCCTTTTATTTCTTCTTCTTGTCTGGTTACTGTAGCTAGGACTCACTTAAGTCTTTAAGAGTGGAACTAATCTCTGCCATTTACTAAGTGATGCAGTATTGTTTATAATTGAATACCTTGGCCACAGGGTGGAGGTGTTAGAGGGTTCAACTTGGCTTTCCCAGCTATGCTATATCTTATCCCATGGGTAAAAGGAAAAGTATGTGGGTTCTGCCAAGCCCCAAACATGTCCACTTCAAGTACATATTTGCAGACTAGAGAAATGACCACTGGGTGGGTCTTTGGGACCAGTGGACTCAATTTATTACCTTGCTCCTATATGCACCCATTTTGACATGAAGGTCATTGTGATACTTCAGATCCTTCTGAGAGAGATTTAAAGATGCCATGCTGCTGGCTTTGAAGATGAAGAAAGAGGCCAGGAGCCAGATATGCAGATGACCTCTAGAAGCTAAAGAAGGCAAGGAAATTATTTTTCTTAGACAAGGAACCTCCAGAGAGATTAAGCACTACAACACTTTGATTTGACCCAGTAGAACCCATTTCAAACTTCTAGAATTATAGGAAAATAAATTTGTGTTTCTTTAATCTACTAAATTCGTAGTAATTTGTTATAGTAGTGATAGGAATCTAATACATCTTAGTATTTGACTGTAAATTATTCAATCTTGGTATTTGACTGTAAATATTAAACAGCTCCTTTTTTGGCTATAGCTATCACACCCCAAAGCAGGATAGATTCCCTTCTAAATACCTTCCATGTAGCTCTCTGCTGATCAGACCATACTGCCTTATGCTCATCAAACTCACTTCTCCATCTCTCCTCCCCTGTGTTGGAACCCTTTCATCCTCATTGCCATCACGGAGTGCTGTCACCAGACCTCCCTGAAGGGACAACGACTACTGAGTTTGCTTGATACATGCAGTATCTTTCAGGCCCTCCAACAGAAAGCAAAGTTGGCTGGTGATGGGGTTTCACACCTCCCATGATATATCAAACATTCCCAATTCTTTGAGACTTTTATAATCTGCCACAGAAATTCAGGCATTTAATATGGAGCATCACTTCCTCCAGGTTTTCAAGAACCATCCTGCTCGCATGTTAGCACCACCTCCCAGTCTTGTCAAGATGTTAAATCCTGAACCACAGGAGAGTGACCTTACATTATAAATGTCTTATCAAACTTTATGCACTACTTCCCCCTTGATGTAGCACCCTCAGAACCTGGTCCCAGGCATTGTCTACCAACTCCTCCCAGTGCATATTGTCCAGGTCCTGCAGCTCACCTGGAGCGTGGTCCTTCCTCTGCTCAGGCCTAGCACTTCCCTAGATGGGCAATGCTAGGAATTAAAACCAGCTATTGGTTTGGTGGCCGCAGGGAGGAGCAAAGGCAGAACATGAGTGGGCATATGTCATCTTGCAAAGCGGAGGCCTCAAAGCCGTTTTCAACCAAAGGGAAAGTGTTGGCATTTGACAGAGAATAGTGAACCACATCAGTGGGCCCAGAAATTCAGAGAATCTGCCACTCAAGATTTTCAAGTTCATTAACCGTTTTTTCTCAGAGTCAACTCCTTCCTAATCAGGACCCTGATCTTGGCACAGCAGAATTGTTGCAGTTCTTTATAATCACCACCTCTCTAGCCCATCAAAGCTTGCGTTGCACCCAGACAGGCAATTCCTTCCAGAGGTATAAATCCTAGTACGTGCGCAGTGAAAGTTTTAATAACTACAAAATAACAGCATTCCAGGGTCCATATATATGCTTCCCACCATCATATACGGGGTCCTTATTGCCAACTGTGGGGTTATACAGCTCTAAAATTTTATTTTGAGTTTGATTTCTGGCACCAATTGTCTTAGGTCTAGTTCTTTGGGAAACAGACTCAGAAAAGGAGATTTGCATGAATTTTAATAAGAAATGTTCCCGGGAACACCTGTGAGGAAATACCAGGGATGGGGGTTAAACCAAAGGCGTTGCAACCAAGGCCCCTGCCAAACGCACAGAAGGTTATGAAGCTGAGATGGCACTTCCGAGACAGCACAAGCTAAAGCAAGGGGTCCCGGGCTCTTTACCTCCACAAGGACCCATCACTAGACGTGGGCTGCCCAGGGAAGGGGCCATAACCTTGCGTAAGGAACTCTCTCAGCCAAGGATATTTCCAGGGAAGGGACAGCTGCATCTCTTCAGCAGACGGCGTTTCTTACAACTAAGCCTCAGTCCTAAGGAGGCACTTGGACTGTGCGTAACATTTACGGAGGTAATGGGCACTGTGGTGTTTCACTGTGGAACTTCAGATTTGCAGAAATGAGTTACGTATCTCAGAACCTGTGTCCCATTATTCCCTTGATTTTTCTTTCACTTGGACACAATTCTAAGAAAAATATCTGCAACTTACTGTGGGAAATATTTGGTGGGAAATTTAATACATGTGGTTTTGGTTTAGCACAGGATGCCTAAGGGTATTCCTCTCCTTTATTCTGGGTTTGTGAACCAACTTCAATCTAAGAATTGGTAAGTGGTTATGAATCTGGTGTGGTGATTTAAGTCCGATGTCTGGTTGACAGACCCAAAGTTCTGAGGTATCAAGAAGGATATTATCGGTAGGCTTCTTAGCTATTTCAGTCCTGGGAATCCAATCATAGATTAATCACTACCAAAGATCTCTGACTATCAAACCACTCCATCCCAACCAATCTGATTAGAATAACAACCACTACCTTCCCTGCGGTTCTTAAGTGCTACCACTTGGTCTCTGCCATATCAGGAGTTTATCATCCACTTTGAAATCTAGGAGTCCATCTCAACGGCAATATCTCCCAAATGCATCCATAGAAAAAAACTATTATAGGTTCTGGTGTTCCTCTCATCATGGTGGAGCGAAGAAGGCCAGAGTTTGCTTTCACATAGAGCACTACAGGTGGGCATATAGTAACACAGATATCACTCACTGCATTCTTTATATTTTGGATCCTTCCTACACACCACCAGTGCATTTCTGACCTCCAAACTTTGTTTGGTGTAGACCACAATTGAATTAAGATGTCAGCCAACAGAATGAGTACATAGTGTCTCCAGTTTGCACATGCAAGTACATGGAATCTAGGATCTCTAGTGAGTTCATTCGTAGTAAAGACAACTCAACCTAAAATTGTATTTCTCTATCCCTGGGTTAGAACGCTATGAATTCATTGACGTGAACACTTCCCTTGTTTAACAAATATGAAGTAGAGAATATCTTGCAATTAATTTGGAGAGTAAAGCTTTTCCCCCTAAGATTGGCCCTCTGCATCATGCTGGGGCATGGTTAGGCCCTTTGGTTACAGAGATGGCTTGACCTGCAAAGTAGCTGCCCCAGGGAAGTCATTTTGTAGTCTTCAAATAAGGTAGGCTTTCATCATGCAGAATCAAAGAAATCGCTTTGTTGGTTTGGAGATATTCAATGTTTTTTAGCTTTGGCATTTGAATGATCAAATATTCCTAATGTAGCCACCCAAATTTTGTGCATCTCATTCTTTCTCAAGCAGGGCCTATGATTTCACATGACAGAACTTGTGGGTTTAAATTCAACTAAGGTTTAAAAAAGCAATTCGTATGGTTGTAAAAAACAACAGGCCCAAAGTGAAGTCACTTATGCTAAGCCCTGCCTTACCAAACTGACACTTAGCTTAGTTTCACCTCTTCCAGAAATGGACTTTTAAGCCATTCCCCCAGGAATCCCCGAAAGCACGACGAGGTCCGCGTGAGGGACCCCTGCCATCCCCGAGGGAAGTGACCTTGCAACAACCCATCTGCTTTTTTTTTTTTTTTTTTGGCCCAGTATAACTTCCTTGTTCCTGCTCCCTTCTGCCTATGGAAGTCTTCCTCTTGTCCAGCCCCTCGGGGCTCCTTTCTCTGTTTGCGTGGGTGCTGCCTGACTCATGAATCGCTGAATAAAGCCAATAAGATCTTTAAAATTTCCTCAGTTGAATTTTGTTTTATAACTCAGTCAAAAAGTTCATGTGCTTTTCAACTTTATTAGCTCTTAAGACAATCGCAGAGATGACTCTGGCTCTCTCACTGGACTGTATTCGGATATTTAAACGTGTTAGGTGTAACCTTGTGTCCGGACGCCCGCCAGCGCAGTGAGAAGGAGCAGCTCAGTGCAGCAAGTGCTCCTCACGCCCTGCCCACGTCCGGGCCGCGTCCACTCTGCCTGCCAAGGCCCGTCTGCAGTGAGCATGCTATTCGAGGTGAGCACTAATGATACAGAATTCTTCCAGCACTGCATGAAATGGACTACCAGAATCTCATCTTCTAGTTCTAATCTGTTTTCAGTTCTGCTTCAACCAGGCCAGAGAAGCAGTATCAGCTTCTCATTTCAGAAAAGGCCTCTTCCCTGCACCCACTCCTGTTAACAATTACTGAGCAGGTTAAGGACCTCAGGTGCAAGCAACAGAATCCACTACTCGGTTGCAGGGAATGTGATGGCTGTCGTTCCATAGCTCCTAGCGTCATTGGCAGAGAAGGAGAAACGGGCTTGGGGTTGAAAGTCCACACAGAATATCTGAACCCCCCAGAGTGGGCCCGTGAAAACCTCTCCTCTTTCTGCTGCTGTTGCTTGGCTGTTGCCACCACAGATGGCAGGCACGGGAGGCCAGGACCTGACCAGGGACTAGACTTCACGAGCCCTAAAGACAGAGCTTTCCACCACCCTCATCAGAAACAGTGTCATCAGAACCAAGTTTATCCCTTGCTCCCTTCCAAGTCAAACCCGACCTGAGTGCACCTGATGGGAGGCCGCGGTTCACCAGTGTCGCAGCCGCAGGGGGACAGAGTGAATGGCGTCTGACGTAAACGGAAGACAGCACAACATGGGAACATACTCCTTTTCAAGGACAGTGCATATCCTCCAAGTTTAAAAAATACAATGATCCTTCTTCAACATGAAAAGCATACTTATAATACAGTGATAGTGGTAAAAAAAAAAAAAAAAAGCAGGGTATATAGTGATAACTAGGCTTAATTTATTTGCTTATTTGTGTATTTATTGTTTGTTCCTTCTATCTATGGTGTAAACTTCATGAGGTCTAGGAGTACATGGCTGTACCTGCTAGCTCTAGCTAGAACAGTCTAAATCATAATAAATATTCAGAAAATACTTCTTAATGGACTAAGAAATAAAGGAATAAACACCATCTCGCTAGGCTTCTTGATATGCGGCCTGCCGTGTGGACACCAACGAGTGCAAGGTTCCCTGCTGATTTCTTAGAATGTAATACAGTGCTTGACCATTGTAACTACTATTTTGAAGCAGAATAAATACTACTGTTTTACTTTTAATAAAATAACTTGCCCAAGACTACCAAGTTAGTGGATGCACATGATTTTGGTGTTACAAATGGAAATGCTGCAGTCAGAATTTTTGTATTAAAAGTATGGTTTCAGGACTTCCGGTCAAGATGGCGGCACAGGTAAACACGGTATCGCCTTCTCCCACAACCACATCAAAATTACAACTAAACTACAGAACAACCATCATTCAGAACTACCTGACTTCGAGCTAAATGGAAGTCCTAGAATTACAAAATTAAAGAAGAACCAACATGGAGACTGGTAGGAGGGGTAGAGGCATGTACAGGCTTGTACCACACCCACAGATGGTGAATAAAAATCAGATGGAGCCCTGGCCGGTTTGGCTCAGTGGTTAGAGTGTTGGCCTGTGGTCCAGAGAGACCTGGGTTTGGTTCCCGCTGAGGGCATGTACCTTGGTTGCAGTTTGTCCCCGGCCCTGGTTGGGTGTGCGGGTGGCAACCACTCGATGTGTCCCTTTCACATCGATGTTTCTTTCTCTCTCTCTCTCTCCCCACTCTATCTGAATAAAAAATGGAAAAATGTCCTCTGGTGAGGATAAAAAAAAAAAAAAAAAAATCAGGTGGATACCTTGGCTGGGATGATCCTCCCTGAGGACTGAGGAGTCTCTGGCTCACACCAGGCCCCCAGCTCAGGGTTCCAGTGCCAGGAAGAGAGGTAAAAACCAGCAAGAACTGAGGCTGAGGGAGACTGAGGCTGCTGGAGCCCCAGGCAGCTCCTCTTAAAGGGTCAGTGCATGGACTTATTTGGACCAGCTCCCTCCAAGCTCCAGCATGGGAGAGGAAGCTTGAAAGGCACCAGAGACATACAGAGAAGAACTGAGTTGTTTGGCATTGGGGTGAGAGCTGGAGAGGCAGCTTTCTCCCAGACAGACGTGCTGGTGGAGGCCATAGTTTCTTTGGTGAGCCCTTCCCCCATGGGGCAGGCAGATGGACACCACATCTGGGACTCCAACAACCTGGCTCACACTGTTTGCCCTGCCCTGGTGATTTCCTTAGGCCCTGCCCCACCCAACTTCTGGGCCCACCCAAGTTATTTCCAGTGGCTTTACCATACGATTGGCCAGTTTTGGATCCTGCTTCAGATTCTCCTAAATTCTCTCAAACAAGTAGCATCTGGCCTCAGCGAGCCCCATACCTCTCACTAAGTGACCCCAGGCCTAGCACTCGAAGAAGCTATCAGCAGTGGTGACCCTGGGTAGAACACAGGCAGTGGCTGACCTTGCCCCAGAGCAGTGGTTCTCAACCTTCCTGATGCCGTGACCCTTTAATACAGTTTTTGATGTTGTGGTGACCCCCAACCATAAAATTATTTTCATTGCTACTTCATAACTGTAATTTGCTACTGTTATGTCTTAGGTGACCCCTGTGAAAAGGTCATGTGACCCCCCAAAGGGGTCGTGACCCACAGGTTGAGAACCACTGCCCCAGAGCCAACACACCCAATGGACAGCTTCAGACCACGTCAAAGCACCACCACTCAACCACCTCCACAAGTGATACACTCAAGGAGTGGACTCAGTGGGTACCAGAACCCTGCTGAAATAAGTCTTGTTTCGTGTGGTAGCCCCTACATAGTTGATCCTCCAAGGTAGTCAGTGGTCAGTGGGCACAGCCAATTCTTGCAGCTGATCAGCCTGAGTAAATCTCTCCCATTGACGTGCCAATAGCCATTAAGACTCAATTACAACAGAAAAGGGTACAGTCCACATGAGAGGTGAACCTCGTGGGCCCACCTGGAGTGACCAGGAGGCTGTGTCACTGGACCCTACAGGATACCTACTACAATAGCCCACCCTAGGAAGTATAGGAGGCATAGCAACTCTACCTAATACAAAGAAACAAACACAGAGAAGCAGCCAAAATGAGGAGTCAAAGAAACATGTCTCAAATGAAAGAACAGAACAAAACTCCAGGAAACGAACTAAAGGAAATGGAGATAAGCAATCAAACAGATGCAGAGTTCAAACGACTGCTTATAAGGATGCTCAGTGAACTTAGTGAGAATTTCAGAGAACTTCATGAGAACATCAAGGAACTTAGTGAGGACCTCAAGAACATAAAAAGGACCAGTCAGAATGAAGGATGCATTAACTGAAATAGAAAAATTTACAGGGAATCAATAGTAGAGTAGATGAAGCCAAGAAGCAAACTATCTATCTGGAATATTAGGAAATAAAACACACCCAATCAGAACAGCAAAAAGAAAAAAGAATGCAAAAAAACGAGGACAGTGTAAGGAGCGTCTGGGACAACTTCAAGCATACCACCATTCACATTATGGGGGTGCCAGAAGGAGAAGAGAGAGAGCAAGAAATGGAAAACCTATTTGAAAAAATAATAACAGAAAACTTCCCTAACTTGGTGAAAAAAACTGACATACAAGTCCAGGAAGCACAGAGAGTCCCAAACAAGATGAACCCCAAGAGGCCCACACCAAGATACATCATAATCAAAATGCAAAAGGTTAAAGACAAAGAGAGACTCTAAAAAGCAGCAAGAGAAAAAACAGTTACCTACAAAGGAGCTCCCATAAGATTGTCAGCCAATTTCTCAAAAGAAACTTTGCAGGCCAGAAGGAAGTGGCAAGAAATATTTAAAGTGATGAAAAGCAAGGACCTACAACCAAGGTTACCCTACCCTGCAAAGCTATAGTTTGCAATTGATGGCCATATAAAGACTTTTCCAGACAAGAAAAAGCTAAAGGAGTTCATTACCACCAAACCAGTATTATATGGAATGTTGACGGGTCTTCTTCAAGATGAAGAACAAAAATATAAGCAATAAAATGGCAATAAATACATATCTATCAACAATTGAATCTACAAACAAATGAATAAGGAGAACAGAAACAGACTCATAGATACAGAGAACTTTTTGATGGGTGCCAGATGGGAGGGGTGTTGGGGGGATGGGTGAGAAAAGTGAAGGGATTAAGAAGTACAAATTGGTTGTTAGGCTGATGAACCTCAAAGGGAAGGGGGCAGGGAGGGTGGGAAGAGATAAAACAAAGAACTTATATGCATATACAGGTATGCATAAGCAATGGATAGAGACAATAGTGTGGGGAAGGCAGGAGGGGGCAGTAGTGGGGAGGAGAGGGAGGTAGTGGGGAGGAGGGATGGGGGATATCTATAATGCATTCAACAATAAAAATAAATTTTAAAAGAAAAAATAAAAATAAATTAAAAAGTATCATTTCATCCCCTACTAGTTAGATGGCCCTGAGCAAGTTACTATACTTCTCTGTGCCTCAGTTTTTTTAGCTATGAAATGGAGGTAATAATAGTAATAATAATAATAATATCTATTTCATAAGATTGTGGTGATTTTTTAAAATTAAACTTAAAGACCCTAAAACTATGGCTGTCACGTGGTAGGCATTTGACTATTTGTTATTTTTACAAATGGCCAAGTCATTCAATCATTGTATATGGAGATGTGGTTCCTGCAGCTGTAGAGTCCTTGCTTCTCTGCCTGGGTTTTCCTCCTGCATTTCTCTAAATGCATGGAATACACAAAGGCTCGTTAACACATCTGCCACTGAATCTTAGCTACCAAGTCGTGTTCATCATTGTTATTGTAGAGTCTGGTGCAGTTCCTAACACATTTAGCAAAATGATGTTCAGCTTTACCTTAAATGTGCCCACCAGTAGATGAGTGGATAACAAAGCTGTGGTATGTGTACACAATGAGATACTATGCAGCTATATATATATGATCTCTTATACTTTGAGATGACATGGAGGAACCTGGAGAGTATTATGCTGAGTGAAATAAGCCAGTCAGAGAAAGACAAGTACCACATGAGCTCACTTATATGTGGAATCTAATGAATAAAATAAACCAATGAACAAAATAGATCCAGAAGCATGGAAGCATGGAATAGACTGACCGATCTCAAAGGAGAGGGAGGTGGGGGTGGGGGAGACTGGAAGAGATTAACCAAAGAACGTATATGCATATACGCATAACCCATGGACACAGACAACAGTGTGGTGAAGGCCTGGGGTAGGGTGGGAACCAGTTGGAGGGGAGAGTGGGGGAAAAATGGGGGACATCTGTAATACTCTCAACAATAAAAATAAAGCAAAATAATAAACATGCTCAAATAAAGGAGCCACATATATCAAGTTCTTGCTCCATCACTGCTGGTTAAATACAGGGAGGGGTAAATGCAGGTTTACGCTTGTGAGTACGTGAAACACGTTGTAGATTACAAGAATGTATAAATAATGAAGGCTGGCCATTTTTCCATAGAAACAACTATAATCCTACTCTTGCCCACTGCTATATAAGACTTTGTAAGTGTTCTGAGGGAATATTTGCTTTGGTATAAGATAAGGAAATGAGCATAAGTTTCTCTGAAACTTAGATACCTCATACAAAGGAGAATAAGAAAACCAAACATAATAATGACAAATATGACTTAGAAAGACTGGTAAGGAAACACATTCAGAAAATGGAGCCACCACCCCTGCACAGGCTGGTAACAAGGAAAGTGAATAGCTTGAGTACAGGGTGGAGAACTGTTTGTTAAAGGAGGGTGGAAGGAAATGAGAAGGGTGTTTTTGTATTAATGTGGTATTTAGAGAACACGTGCCTCTGTATTTTGCAAATACTCCATTTACACACACAAAATTACGCATGTGTACATGGAGAGCAGATTTGAACAGAATTGTATGGAAACTTGCTCAGATACCTTTTGGCTACTGGGCTTATTTTAAAGTGGTGTGTCAAGTAGGAAATATAACAAGAAGTGCGGAGATGAAATGTGGGGAAATAAAACCCAAGAAAAGGGGTTTCAAATGTTTATTTTGGGGGAGGCAGATGTAGACTAGTGATTTAGAGTGTAGGCTCTGGAGCCTGACCACTTGGGTTTTTATGTCAACTTTTACTTTTACAATGTTGGGCAAGTGACATTCATTTCTCATCTCAAAGATCATGATGATAGCATGTGAGTTGTTGGAAAAATAAGAGATATACTTCTTAGAAAGCATTTAAGATTTTGTTTGTCAATAGTAACTGCTCAACATATGTTAACTACTATGATTATTTCCAAACAAAATATACCTCTCTCAAACTTCCTTTGGATTTGCAATAATACTGATAACTAGTACATTGTCATTTTTAAAAGTATTCTCCCGTCTAAACTGGAATGCAGTTGGCTCCCTTTGTCCAGGAGAATTATACAAGCCCTCTCATTGAAAGATGTGGTGCACTTTGGTAGAGAAGGAGTCTTCTGTTGAGCAAACTCTGAAAACCAGGCTTTTCTTGGCCACTTACCTTCTACCCATCCCTGTAAAAATATTGTTGCTTGTCACTAAAACATATTTTCACACCCCCGAGTGTCCAGTGTTTGCAGTTTGGGCTGGGCTTCCATAACTCTGTAACTTTGAACTCCTAAGCCCAGCCTTGCAGATTCCACATTGATCTACTAGGTCTTGAATAGGTAACTCGAAATTCACCAATGATGTGTATGTGGGCCTGCTCACCTGGACCCTCTCTTCTGCTACAATGAATACTGTCCGTCTATATTGCCAATATCACTGTCTAGATTTTTGTGTTTTTCTACTAAATCTTGAAAGCTAAAAGTGTGATTTCTCAAATTTTTTTTTTTTTTTTTTTTTATCCTCACCTGAGGACATTTTTCCATTTTTTGTTCAGGTAGAGTGGGAGGGAGAGAGAGGAACAGAGAGAGAGAGAGAGAAACATCGATGTGAAGGGACACATCGAGTGGCTGCCACACGCACGACCAATCAGGGCCGGGGACAAACTGCAACCAAGGTACGCGCCTTAGCGGAACCGAACCCGGGTCTCTCAGGACCGCAGGCTGGCGCTCTAACCGCTGAGCCAAACCGGCCAGGGCCTCAAACTTTTTAAAAAAATCTTTAAAGAGAGTTATGGCTATCCTTGATCTTCTGCATTTCCATTTGGATTTTGGGTTACACTGTCATTTTCATTTTAAAATTTCCACTGGAATTTTGATTAGTATTGTGATAAATCTATTGCTCACTTTTGTGGAAAATTTTATATTAAAACTAATGAGTCTCACCCTGGCTGGTGAGGCTCAATGGTCACCAGTTTGATCCCAGACCCTGGTCAAGGTGTGTTGAGGAGGCAAACAGTCGGTGTGTCTTTCTCACATCAGTGATGTTTCTCTCTCTTTTTCCCCTTCTCTCCCTTCCACTCTCTCTAAAAAATTCAATGGAAAAAATATCCTTAGGTGAGGATTAACAAAAATATAAATAAAAAATAAATAATGAGTCCTCCAGTTAATAAATACAGTATATTTCTCCATTACTTAGGTCTTGCTTAATTTAACTTAGTAGTATTTTATATCCTTTAATGTGGATGTTTGCACATCTTCCGCTGATTTTATTACTCAGTATCTTAGTATTTTGTTGTTATGCCATATGTTTTTAAATTACTACATTTTAATTTTATTTTCCAATTATATGCATATTCAATACAATTAAATTCAAAATTGATATTGTATCCTATGACCTTGCTAACTTGACATATGTTTTCCAGGATTTGTGTGTGTGTTTATATTAAGATTTTCCTATGTATATAACCTCATTACCTTCAAATAACAATGTTTGCTTCTTTCCAATATTTATAGTTTTATTATTATTTTTTTCCCATGTTGCATGACCTAGCACCTCCAGTACAATATTGAAAAGATGTGGAGAGCTCTGGCCAGTTTGGCTCAGCGGTTAGAGCGTCGGCCTGCGGTCTGGAGAGACCCAGGTTCAGTTCCCGCTAAGGGCACGTACTTCGGTTGCAGTTTGTCCCCGGCCCTGGTTGGTCGTGCGGGTGGCAGCCACTCGATGGGTCCCTTCGCGTCGATGTTTCTCTCTCTCTCTCCCTTCCTCTCTCTCCTTCCCACTCTATCTGTACAAAAAATGGAAAAATATCCTCGGGTGAGGATAAAAAAATAGATAAATAAATAAATAAATAAATAAATAAATAAAAAATAAATAAAAAAAAAAAGATGTGGAGAGAGGGAAATTGGTTATTAAAAATTAAGTATGAAGTTGTTCGTAAGTCTTTTTATAGATATCTGTTATCAGGTTGAGTAAGGTCTCTTCTATTTCAAACTTAAGAATTTTTATAATGTACAGGTGTTGAATTATGTCAAGTGCTTTATTTGCATCTAATAAAATAAGTATATTTTTCTTTGTTAATTTCATCATTTGTATTGATTAATTTTTAAATGTTGAACCATCCTTGCAGTCCTGAAAAATATCTCACTTGTTCACATAGTATTTTTTAATATATTTCTAAATCATACTTGCAAATATGTTGTTGAAGATTGATGCATCTATATGTTATATATGTGTTCATGCATTCTACTGGTTTGTCATTTTCTTTTCTTGTGATGACTTTCAGGGTTATACTGGCTTCACAAAATGAGATGAGATATGTTTCCTCTTCTCTTTTCCAAAAATATTTGTTCAGGTTTGATTTTTTTTTCTAAAAATTTTGATAGAATTCATCTATAAAATAATCTGAATCTACAATGTACTTGTGTTGAGGATTTTAAATAATAAATTTAATTTCTTTTAATACTTATAGGACAATTTAAATACTCTGTTTCTTCTTTTTTTAAAAGACTTTTTAAATTATTTTTTGAAATATGTTTTTTATTGATTTTTTTGAAAGAGACAAAGGAAGGGAGAGAGAGATAGAAACATGATAGGAGAGAGAAACATCCATTAGCTGCCTCCCACATGCCTCTCGCTAGGGGTGGAGCCCACAACCCAGGCATGCGCCCTGACCGGAATTGAACCGGGGCCTCTCAGTCCATGAGACAACACTCAGTCCACTGAGCCATGCTGGCCAGTCACTCTCTGTTTCTTCTTAAATTTATTTTAGTAATTTGTGTTTCTCAATACATTTTTATTTTTTTCAGTTTGAATAACTTCTTTGGGTATTTCTTGTTCTTAGGGTCCCTGTGTACAATATTTAAATTTTAGTTTAATTGGATAAAAAGTCTTCATTTGCCTTTATTTTATCATTTTTAAAAATATGTTTTTATTGATTTTTGTTTAAGAGAGAGGAAGAGAGAGAGAGATAGAAACACCGATATGAGAGAGAGACATCGATAGACTGCCTCCTGCATGCCCACTATGAGGGGATGGAGCCCCCATTCTGGGCATGTGCCCTGCCCCGGAATCCAGCCGGGCCTGTCAGCCCAATGGCTGGGCCATTGCCTCTATTTTTAAAGGATACTTTTATTGGACATAGAATTCTTGGTTGACATTTTGTCCTGTCAGCACTTTGAAGACATAATTTAATTTTTTTCTGGACTCCATTGTTTCTAAGGAGAAGCCAGCCATAATGCTACTGTTGTTGTTCTCTATTAATGTATTTCTTCTGTATCTTCTTCTAAGAATGTCTGTTTATCATTGAATTCAAGCATGTTTACTGTAGTGTGTCTACTACGTGTTTCTCTTTGTTTTTTTGTGTGTTTTTATTTTGCTGCTTGAGTTTCACTGAAATTCTTAAATTTCTATGTTGATTTTTTACCACAATTTAAGAAGTTTCTAGCCAATTTTTCCTTCAGAGATTTTTCTGCACTTTCCTCCCCTCTTCTCCTTCATGTACTCTGATTGCACAAGTATTAGGTCACCTGATATTGTCCCATGGGTCACTGAGGGTATGTTCATTTTGCTTTTTCATTTTTTTCTCCTGAAGTTCATTTTGGTTAATTTTTTTAACATATTTCAAAGCCAATCCTATGATATTTTCCCATTAATGTATTCTTAGTTCTATAATTATTACTTTTTTTTTTAATAGCTTTCTTTTCTCAAGAAAAAGATCCAAGGCTCATACACCTATCCCTTTTCCCTGTAAATGCTTTGCATAGATTCTGTATTTTGTTAGCTTTCTCCAAACAATACTGAGTTTTGTTCTGCCAGGCAATTACATTACTACTGTCTCATAGTGATTTTGTGAATGGTTTGAATTCAGGAGTTAACTTAGTGTTGATTTGTCAGATTATAGAAATTCCTTAAGTTACATTGGTGACAAACTTTTATTCTGACTAATGTTCACATTTTATCAACTTTTCATAGGATTTTTTCTTCTACTTTTTAATATAGTTGGTTTTCTATTATTTAACCAACTTGAATGCATCTAGTAAACCCACCTTGTCACAGATACAATATATAGTCAAGCAGTAAAATAAATAACTGAAAAACAATTTAGTTCTTTTTTTTATTTATTTATTGATTTTAGAGAGAGAGGAAGAAAGTGGGAGAGAGAGATAGAAACATTGATGAGAGAGAACATTGATTGGCTGCCTCCTGCACGCCCCCCATTGGGGATCAGGCCACAACCTGGGCATGTGCCCTGACCAGGAATAGAACCAGTGACCTCTTGGTGCTTGGGTCGGTGCTCAACCACTGAGCCACACCAGCCAGGTAACAATTTAGTTCTTTGCTTTTCTCCTGTGAAAACGCCAAATATAAGGGACAAAGACAGATGTTTCAAACACTTTAAAAGCCAACTTCATCTCTCTCTTAGTCTTAGGATCTACCGCACTGTGCTGGTGCTCAAAGTCCTTCTTCTGCCCAAGGCTCCCAAGAGGTTCCAAGCCTAGTCACCATGCAAGGTCTAGGTTCCTTTTTCACACTTCCTGTCTTTCCTTCCACATCTAATCTTCTCTGCAACAAGTGATCTTTCCCCTTTTTAAGTTTTCTCTCCTTCCTTCCTCTTTACACAGTCTGTACACGGTGCTCCAGGAATCAACTGGATAAGGCTGGCGTAGCTGAGGGAGGCCCGACTGCCGTTAGTCAAGGACACGATTTCCCCTGCGTGTAGGGTGAGCGAAGAAACGATGCAACTCTTCTTTGATGTTAATATTTCTCCCTCTCACACTAGAGATAATTACCCACCTATTAGCTACCAAACTTTTCATTTTCTCACATAAACTATTCTCTTAATAATTCTTGGAACTGAGCCAGATAATGGTCTCTGATAGCCTTATGAACCAAAAATTAATATAGTGAACACAAGATTAAAATTAAAATAAAACTAATCATAAAATATGTTAGGAAATACAGTAGAATTATAATTCCTTTTTTAAATACAACAATAATCATTTTTCTTTTGAATTATCAAATGTTATATTAACAATACAAGACCTTATTTTATAATTCTTCTTTTTCTGGTGCTCTAAGCATATAACAAGCCTCCTTTTGGGGCTGTACATCTCTGTCTGAGAGGTAGGTATAATTTCCATTTAATGAATAAATAAACTAACAATCAGAGCAGTCATTGCTGCCCAAGATGACATAGTTGGTAAGTGGCAGAACAAGGATTAAAATCCAGGTAATTTAGTCATTTGAAGCTAAGTTCACTTGTTTTTTACTTCATTTTGTATTTTTTGCTATAATTTTGCTCAGTTGGTTTGTTGGTTGGTTGATTGGTTGGTTGGTTGGTGTGCTGGCTGATTGGTGGTGTTTCATTTTATACTGCAAGTACCTGGGACTCATCTTACCATTGGGGTCTACCCTATCTTTGGACAAACTCTGCTTTTCTCATTATAAGATCAGTACGTTTTTGTAACTAAAAGACACTTTTCATTATCTACCTGGATTTTCAGAATATAGCATATCCTTCCTTGTAAAATAAAACAATGGGCTCTTCTATTCTTTTGGGCTTTATTTTAACGTGGTCCCCTACAATTTCTGACAAAAATTGTAAGGGTAAAAAATGACCAGTTAACATAACTTGTCAAAGATGTGCAGCTCTTACTAAAGGAGCCCTCTAGTTGATTGTCCAGGTGCTCCAAGGACTCAGGCTCAATCAGCTCTCTAGCCAACCTCTCCACACAGTTTTCAACTTGACCTCAAGGTTAGCGGAACGACTGAAAATTGTGATCAGTAGTCATACAAAGCCATGAGAGGAGAATAAATATTCAAGCAGGTAGCATTTATCAGTAAGAAATAGAAAGTACTAGAAAAGGAATGGGTGATTCCATCAGTTCCAAAGAGCTTCGAACTTAAATAATTAAGTAGTATATATCTTATGAGCCAAATAAATATTCAACCTAACTAACTCTCTGCATTATGGTGCAACTTCTAGGGGGTCTTTCCCTAATAACTAGTCTGTATAAATTAATTCTATCTCTGGGACTACCTGATGACCTCCTTCCAGTGATGGAGCTATTAACCAGCCACCACAAGTGGGGGCAGGCACGGAGCATTCGCTGCACCAGCCATATCTTGCCTGAAATCTCTGAACATTAAGAAACTCACCGCGTTGAGAAGGCACCCCTTAAAATTTTATAGAAGAGTAATTCCCAAATTGTGTGGAATGTCATATTTGTTCCTTAAAGGATAAATTTATCTTTCAATGGTAAGAAGATTAAAACTAAATATAGACATTTTTGTGAGGTCTAATCTGTGGAATTAATGAGTTTGTGCATAATTGTTATGTTATATATCTGTATTGTTTAAGATTTTAAACTTCTAGAGACAACAGATTAACTTTATAATTTTAATATAAAATGAATATCTAAACAATTGAAATAGTCCCGTGATTTTTAAATAGATATCTTAATAAGATGACAAATAGCAATGAAGAGTTTAAGAGAATTTAAGTTTCTCAATAATTATGATTCATCAAATGTGGACTGACCATAAAAGTTTAGAGAAATAACTGTGTTTGAATTTGAAATTTGTAATGTTAGTAAATTTATTAACTTTTAAAAACCAAAGTAAACTTCAGAATAGCTTTTCCATGTACAACACTGCCCTGCAAGGCACCAAAATGTGAACTGATGTGATGAGACGTGATCTCATGCTAAGCTTTCTGCCTGTTCGCCTTTCCACGCCGCCCTCCTTCCAGCCCTCCTGGGAAATGCCCTCAGCGGGACGGCAGAGTGGGAGCCGAGGGCAGAGTTGCTAGGTGACAGCGGAAGACTGAAGAGTGACCAGGGGGTAAGCACCGCCAGGCTGTAGGCTGGGGAGAGCCAGAGGACTGTGGCCGTCTTCAGAACCCTGCCCACAGTTGGGAGCACCAGGCTTTAGCCCTTGTCCATTCTGTACCCTTCCCCCGTGGGGACCCAGGTCCCAGTGTTTGCTCTTGTTATCTTCGGTGATAAGGAACTGAGACCTGGAGCGAGCTTCCCACTGAAGGCCGGGTGAAGGCTGTTTGGGAGATTACTTTCCTTAGACTTGCTCTGTGGGGCTTTGCTTTCCCTCAGGGCGAATTCCCTGGCACGTGGCTCCCTCCCCCTCTGTGTGGATGCTTTAGCTGGCAAAAGAACTAAGGCTGAAAGATTGGCTTTATGGGTGAGGTTCCTGTTTGTTCAAAGCCACCTCCTATCTTTTCCCTCTGAAGCCACCAAAGAAAACTCTGAAAATCCTGGAGTGACCCTTAATTAAGGCAGCTCAGGGAGGAGTTACAGAGTAGCTAAAATAGAACGCCTTTCTTGCTCTGTATGACAAATACAGTGTGACTGAAAAGCTTTTATGGACTAATCAGTTTCCCTGGTTTGATCTATCATCTGGGTACAGTGAAACAATCTTTCCTAGACAAGAGGCCAGGCTTTAAGCAAATGGTTCCATTGGCTCTGCTAGCCATGCTTTTGATAACACTGACCACCACCTTCAAAAGGTGGTTCCCTTCCCCAGGGGTGGAAGACCCGTGACAGGGCAGGACTGGGAACATGCCGAAAGGAAGGCCCCTGAGTGAGTAGGCCCCGTGCTGCTGGGCGGGCACCCCTCCCCTGCTGCAGGCCTCTCCTGCCCCACCCCCCCTTCCTAGAACAAAGTACATTCTTAGGAAAGTTCAGAATTAGCACTAAGATTTGGGCCTCATTTGAGAAAAATAAATTTCAGGCATCAACGTGGTTGAAAGAGGGACACAGCCTTCCCAAAGAAATGTGGTGTGCTCAGACCTGTGTACAGACCCAAACCAAAACAAAAATGGGTCCGATTAGCGCTTTAGCTAAACTTGAAAGGACTTGCAGCAACCACTTTAAGTACAATCTGTTGGAAAACAAAAGCCGAAAGCACTTACGAGTGAGACGGTAAGCTTAGCTGAGCTGATTATGAAAATGTGCCATCTTGATTTTGGCCACACGATTTTAAATTATCTTCTTTTGGGGGGCAGCGTTCTTTCACTAGAGACAATTGGACAAGTGAAGGTTTAAATGTATTTTCTGGACATTTGGGCATACTTAAGAGCAAGAATAATCACTTATAAAATTATACTTATGCCAACATTTTACCCTAAAAATTCTCAAGCTTTCTTATGCATCGGAGGCACTTGGAGAATTTGTTCAAAGCACAGATTTCTGCACACTCTCCCTCCTTGCTCCTCCATAAGGGTGCAGTAGGTCTGAGTTTGAGCCCAAAAATCTGAGTTTTGAGAAATACACAGATTCTCATCTTGGGCAAACCAGAGTGTTTCATTTATTTATTTATTTATTTTTCTTTATTGATTTTAGAGAGCGAGGAAGGGAGAGTGAGAGAGAGATAGAAACAGTGATGAGAGAGAACATCGATTAGCCACCTCCTGCATGCCCCCCACTGGGGATCAGGCCCACAACCTGGGCACGTGTCCGGACCAGGAATCGAATTGGCAACCTCTTGGTGCATGGGTTGATGCTCATCCACTGAGCCACACCAGCCAGGCCAGAGTGTTTCATTTAACTTGCAGGACTTTAAGTTCATTCTATTTTGAACACACCTTTGATGGCCTAGCCTGTGCTCAGCTTCCCTAGTTGTTCTTTCTCCCTTTGCCTGCTCTTGCCCTGGGGAGCTAACTTTGGGGAACCACACACTGGGTCCATGGTTGTGACCTCAGTCCTCTGGGCGAGTGCTGGTCACACAGGAAACAAAATCGCACTTGCTGTGGCTTCAGTTCTCCAGGGATAAGCTTTATATCTTTGAAGAATGACCTACCTAGAATTATGTCATGTGGATCCTGCTACCCCCCTTAAAGAAATAGCAGATTTGGAAAAGAAACGGAAGAAACTGTAAGGTTAAAATAGTACAGAAGGTTTCATATGAGGCAGAATAAATAGATTGGAGTCTAAAATTCCCCAATAAGACCTTATTTCCCAGTATTACGTATTCTCAGGACAATACAGCTACTCGGTCCTTGGCTATCGGCGGGAAGCTCTCCTCCTCCCCACCGGCTGTTAGTGGGAGTGGGCTTCTGGCAATGTCATAAGAAAAGAAATTTTCTGAGACTTGCATGGAAGGATGAGATATTGTAGGAAGCTTATTTTCTGTGGAGTTAAACCCTGTGGAGTTTCTGTGGAGTTTCCAAGGTACCATGTCCCTTCATCCTGTGAAGGAAGAATCCCATTTTGCTTTCAACAGAGCTAGGATTAGAGCTGTTGTCCAGCCTTTCCTTTTGAATGATTTTTATCATTTCACACTTTCTTTTGACCTGGCTAACTCTTACTCAGCCCTCAAAACCCTGCTTAAATCCCACCTTGCTCAGGAAGCTGGCCCTGGTTTCCAGGTTTGGTTTGGAGTGCATTTACTGTCAGCACTGACTACCTAACCTTTGGTCTCCTCCACTAGTCTCCCTGCTCTTTGAGAACAGGGAGCAGGACTTATTTGGCTGTGTCCTCAGGGTCTAACAGCATGCTCAACACTTAGTAAGTATCAAGCAAATATTTCTTTGTTAAATGAAATGGCTTGTCTTAAATAGGGAAGGTGGGGTTTCATACTAAGCCTCAAAGTCCAGGTAGAATCCTAATGCACAGAAATGGGAGGGAAACCAAGTGTAATAAATGAAAAACGACTGGTTCATATGCATCTTCAAAGAAGTTATAATCCCCCTGTCCTGCTGGTTCTCATTCTTCTGCTGGAAATGTATTTACAAGAGAGCAATTTTAGTCCAGGTGTTAACATCTAGATTGTTGCTCCTTCACCTAACTAATTTAAAGGGGTCTAACAAAATTTGCCCTTCATAAAGTTATTATTGTCATTAAATCTAATAATAAGTATTTATAAGCATAGTGACCCAATGTCAGTGCACCTAAGTGTACCCAGCACATATATTGATCTAACATCTCTTTTTTGTCCGATGCTTCGGAGTCAGGGGCTCTTCTGTTTCGGCTTTCCCACGTAAGGTGCCTTGGAACAGACACTGGCTCGCTGAGTGAATGACTGAATGACTGAGGAAGAGGGTACGAATATCTTTTCTTAACAAAATGATTTATTTTCACTTCCCCAACACACTTTCAGTATACATGTATTTCTCCCATTTATTGATCTGCATTCTACAGCTGGTAAACCTACTTCATCTGCCTGCTGATACTGTCCCCTGACATGTTATTCTCTCCTTCATTCTACAGCCTTACTAAATCCCCGAATAAAAGTGTTGTCTCCCCATCTTAAGTCCCATAATGGTCACCTGCAGATACAAAGACTGCATACCGTTTGACTTTTTCTCATCCTTGCCCGGATCTTAAGTCACTCACCCTTACACCCTGCGCTTTGAGGCCACTCATTCCTCATCAAATTTCATAGCGCAAACTTTTTCCATGTTGCTTCACGTATAGTTGTAAAGTATAAAACTAATACTCTTATCATACTGAAAATAGTTTAGCAATACTTTATTTATGGATGTAATTGCTTATATACTGTATTGTTAGACATTTAGATTCAATTATTTTCCAAATATTTTTACTTGTGGATATTTAAATAAATGTGTACCTTTGCTCTGTCTTTTAATTTTAATTTTAAGAAAAGATATTACTTTTTGTGGATTTTCTCTGCATTTATAAATGGTTCTATAATTTTTTAAACCTATTTTTTTCTCTTATAGTATTGAGCCATAATATTACAAACATTGTGTATTATATTAATATTACCTGGTTGCTATTACTTAGGGTCTGAATTTTATAAAGCTCTCATAAGTATTGTCAAATTATTTTTCCAGCATTTTCTGCCACTTCATGCGGCCTCCCGCCCTGGAGGGACATGCCAGTTCCATTCTGTCACCACCCATACTACACACTAACTTTAAAAACGACTTACTGGAGATCTTTCACTATAAATGAAGTTGAACAATTTTCAATTTACTTACATGTTCTTATTTACTTTTCACATGGTCTGTTCATAGTGTCGTAGAAATGTTTAACAATTTTTATGAATTAAAAATAATCGCCACAGATTTTAGTAAACCCAATGTTCAGACAGCCTCCTAAGGTGCCAGGTGCCGCCGGGGTCTGCACAGAGCCTGGGCCCACCTGCGCGGCCGCCCGCCTGCCGCGGGAACCGTCCGCGCCGCCTGTCCAGGCCGGGTCAGCACCTGTTATCAGTGACAAACCCAGCTTACTAAAGGGGGGCACTTATCTGGGGAATGCAGGCTAATCGGGCTCTGTCTTTCCCCGCTCCACCTCTGTTTACCTGTTAACCAGGCACAGGTCCAAGGCACACGGAAAACGCTGCGCCTGTATCGAGGGAAACACTCCGTGCGCCCCGCGCAGTGCTCGGCGCCTGGGCCTCGCCACGCAACTGCCTGCGCCGCAGCCCTGCGTTGTCCGGCAGCTCCTCTTACACCGAACGGCCCTCCGTTGGTCAGTCGTTTCCATGAAACAGACTTTAGAAAGAGTATTTATAAAATCTCCTTTTCCTGGCGTTGAGGAACGCAATGGGAAGACATCCTAGGTGACTGAGTCTTGGCTGCCCGTTGGACTCCCCTGGGGGCTTTACAGATCCTAAGGGCCCCCCACCCCCCAGAGTGCTGATGGACGTGGTCTGGGGTGAGGCCTCGGCATGGGGAATATTTAAAGCCCCTCAACCAATGTGGAGAGCTCCTAAGCACTAGGGGACGATAATGGGTAGGTTTCGACTGTTACCTGGTGTA
Source organism: Molossus molossus (assembly GCF_014108415.1). NCBI lineage: Eukaryota > Metazoa > Chordata > Mammalia > Chiroptera > Molossidae > Molossus > Molossus molossus. The sequence goes on along the minus strand of NW_023425350.1, from coordinate 79,431,466 downwards.
GGGACTTCCATTAATAAAAGATGGATATTAACATATATTCGTTTATTTCTCAAAGGAGGAGATTCATAAGGACTCTGTTTATTTTCTGGTTTGAAAAAATGCCCACAAAGTATTTTGAAATATAGAAAGAATTAAAATCATGCAAGTTAATAAAATCTTAAAAAAAAAAAATAGTTCTTCCCGCTTGAGGCTTTCGTAAATGCTGTTAAACACAGTGCCTGCCAAATGTAACCGCGCCGATGCTTTTGCTGAAGGTCTGCCCATAGTCATGGCTTCAGCATGTTTAACGGGGCCTCTTCTGCACTTCTGCACCCTTCAGTGTGTGCAGGCCACCTTCCTCACACCTCTTTATCCCTAGTGCTTGACACGGTCCAGTGCATGGTTGTTGATTGACTGCCTGCATTTTTCTACTGTTTTCTGGCTGGACAGACTATATCAGGAGCAAGGCCACAGTGACCTCTCTTGATGAAACCAGAAAGTGCAATGATAGAAACTCCACAAAGGAGTTGTAGTAACAGTCAAGGTGAGGTTGAAATGTGACCTAGTCCCAACCTCGGCCAGAATAGAAGAGAAAATGCGTCCAAGGTGAGCGAGCTTGGGGCACCGGGAAGCAGAGTCCTGCCCTGGCGCTCTCGGCAGGTAGCCTGGCCCAGAATTTCCTTAGCAGCTTGTCTGATCTTCTCTGCATTGCGTCGATCAGAGACGTGTGTCTTTAAGAAGATTTGACGGTGGCGCGTAGGGTTCGCGAGGTGCGGAATGGAGCTGGGTGTCTTGCGGGAACCAGCAATCTCAGTGTCTCCTCAGCTTCCTTTCCCCACCAGCAGCAACACTCCAGCTCCGACGTGCTTTTACCTCATCCAAGTATATTTTACTTCCCACGAATCCATTTCATAATTAAATGCTGGTTCCATCACCAACACCCAGAAACTTTTTACCTGCACTTGGCACTGTGCAAAAATGCCTCAACCTGTGTGACGCAACCTGTGAGCATCTCACATCGCGCAAACTGAGTCCACAACGTTCTTTATCAAGAAACGGGGTGCTGCTGTCCTTTTTCCACCTGGGGCGTAGTGAAGGTCACGTGGAAAGTAGCCTGTGAAAGCGCTTTAAAGCGCTACAGAAGTGTGGTATCATCTCCATTTTACAAAGGAGGAACCTGAAACTCAGAATTCCACATACAGAGAGGAAAAGGAGTGAACGGAAGCTACACAGACAGTCTCCCAGAACCAAACTGGAATTACAACTATAACACAGACAAATCGACGGGAAAAACCAACAGAAAAGCAGCTTGGAGGACCATACAACGAGGGACACTGACTCCATCCCGGTAGGCTTGCGAAGGCGCGAGATGGGGCTGGGAGCCCACAGTCGGCAGCTCGGCGGCCTTAGCTGGGAGCAGCGCCCTCGGGTTACACTCCCAGGTGGCTCCACAGTGCAGCCGGGACAGAGGCTGAAACAGCCACAGCCACTCACCTTGGGCTCCGGCGGAGGGAGGGCGGACTGGACTGGAACTGCGTCGGGACACTCGGGATCTGGAGGGTGCTCAGAGCTTTGGCTGAGTGCAGCCACTCAGGACGGTGGCCACATTGCTCCTTCCCAGGGCTCTGAGGAGAGGCAGCAGCCCCTCCCTCGGAGATCCAACCCCACCCTGTGGGCCATTGAAGTGCTAATTGAGGCTCACTAACAACCAGCATCTGCCCCACCCTCGGGAAATCCCCTTGTGCTAAGCACCTGAGGGAGCTTTTCAATCAACTGACAACCCAAAAGGCATCAAGTAATCTAGACTGCTAGCCTCCAGGCAAAAAGCTAGAGGATAACAGTACCTCTCCTGGGCTGGCAACTTTAACCAGGAAAGTAAGACTTGACAGTGGTATTCAATGTGGGTCCTCCCTCGCTCATCTAAACACAGGACAGGGAACCACAAACAGCAGAACACCAACACCCACAGGGAAAACTTGACAGGCTCCAAAGCCCACAGTGATAGCCAAAATGGTGAAACACAGAAACAGAAGCCAAATGAAAGAGCAAGAGACCCCCACCGAAGATGAGATCAATGTGGTGCAATTAGGCATGTTAACAGAGCTAGAATTCAGAGCCATGATCTTGAGGAAGCTGAACAGCATGAGTAAGGACATAGACACACTGAAAATAAGCCAATTAGAAATTAAAAACCAATAAGAAGAGATAAAAAATGATATATCAGAAATGAAAAACACATTGGAAGGTTTAAAAAGCAGAGTAGAGGAAGCTGAGAACCAGATCAGTAAATTAGAAGACAGGGTAGAAAAAATCAACCAATCAGAAAAACAAAAGGAAAAAACTATTAAAAAACGGGAAGACAGCTTAAGAGAACTATGGGACAACTGGAAACGTAATAATATTCGCATCATAGGAGTCCCCGAAGAAGAAGAAAATGAGCAAGGGATAGAGAATATATTCAAAAAAACAGTGAGAGAAAACTTCCCTAATTTGGTGAAGGAAGAAGGCATTCAAGTTCAAGAAGCACAGAGAGTCCCAAGTAAGAAGAACCCAAACAGGCCCACACCAAGACACATGGTAATTAAACTGCCACAAATTAAAGACAAAGAGAGAATTCTAAAAACAGCAAGAGATAAGTAACAGGTTACCTACAAAGGGAACCCCATAAGGCTCTCAGCTGACTTCTCACAAGAAACACTATAGGCCAGAAGAGAATGGCATGAAGTAATCAAAGTCATGAAAAACAAGAATCTGAATCTAAGACTACTCTACCCAGCAAGGCTATCATTCAAAATAGAAGATCAAATAAAGAGCTTCCGAGACAAAAAAAGGCTAAGGGAATACATTAGCACCAAACCAGCACTGCAAGAAATGTTAAAAAAGACTGCTGTAATTAGCAGTAGAAATGAGAAGAAAAATAGAACCACACTAAACAAAAATGGCAATAAATAAGTACATATCAATAATCACCTTAAACGTAAATGGATTGAATGCTCCCATAAAAAGACACAGAGATAAGAAAGCATGACTCATCTATATGTTGTTTACAAGAGACCCACCTCTCCACAAAAGACTCACATAGGTTGAAAGTGAAGGGATGGAAAAAAATTTTCCAAGCAAATGGAAAGCAAAAAAAAGCTGGGGTAGCAATTCTCATATCTGATAAAATAGATTTCAAAATGAAGACCATAACTAGAGACAAAGACGGCCACTACATAATATTGAAAGGATCTATCCAACAGGAAGATATAACCTTGATAAAAATATATGCACCCAATATAGGACCACCAAAATATATTAAAAATCTTCTGGAGGACTTCCAAGGAGAAATCGACAACAATACAGTCATAGCAGGGGACTTCAACACCCCGTTGACAGCACTGGATAGATCCTCTAGGCAAAAAATTAGCATGGAAACAGAGACTCTAAATGAAGCACTAGACCAAATGGATTTAATAGATATCTACAGAGAATGACACCCGAAAACTACAGAATACACATTCTTCTCAAGTGCACATGGGACATTCTCAAAGATAGACCACATGATAGGACACAAACTAAATCTCTACAAGTTCAAGAAGATTGAAATCATATCAAGCATCTTCTCAGATCACAATGGCATGAAACTAGTAATCAACTGCAACAAGAACATGCGAAGACATTTCAATACATGGAGGCTATTTGCATGTTATTAAACAATGAATGGGTCACCAAGGAGATCAAGGAAGAAATTAAAAACTTCCTGGAAACCAATGAAAATGAACACACAACAACACAAAATCTATGGGATGCAGCGAAAGCAGTTCTGAGAGGGAAGTTCATAGCACTACAGGCCTACCTCAAAAAACAAGAAAAATTTCTAATTGACTGTCTAACCTCACAACTTAAAGAATTAGAAAGCAAACAAAAAGAAAACCCCAGAGCAAGTAGAAGGAAGGAAATAGTAAAGATCAGAGCAGAAATAAATGACATAGAGACCAAAAAAACAATTCAAAGGATCAATGAAACAAAGAGCTGGTTTTTCGAAAAGATAAACAAGATTGATGGACCCTTAGCTAGACTCACCAAGAAACAAAGAGAGAGAACCCAAATACACAAAATCAGAAATGAAAGAGGAGAAGTAACAACCAACACCACGGAAATGCAAAAGATCATTAACAACTACTATGAACAACTATATGGCAACAAATTCGACAATCTAAGCGAAATAGACAAATTTCTAGAAACACACAGTCTCCCAAAACTATTCCCGGAAGAGATAGAAAACTTTAACAGACCAATAACAACTAAGGAAATTGAAGAGGTAATCAAAACTCTCCCAGCAAACAAAAGCCCAGGCCCAGATGGCTTCACGGGGGAGTTTTACCGAACATTCAAAAAAGAACTAACACCCATTCTCCTCAAACTATTTCAAAATATTCAAGAAGAAGGAAGACTTCCAAACACGTTCTATGAGGCCAGCATAATTCTAATTCCAAAACCAGAAAAAGACACTACGAAGAAAGCAAACTACAGGCCAATATCCCTGATGAACATAGATGCCAAAATCCTGAACAAAATATTAGCAAAGCGGATCCAGAAATACATCAAAAAAATTATTCACCATGACCAAGTGGGATTCATTCCAGGGATGCAAGGCTGGTACAATATTCGCAAATCAATAAACGTGATACACCACATAAACAAAATGAAGAATAAAAACCACATGATCATATCAATAGATGCTGAAAAAGCATTCGACAAAATCCAGCATCCATTTCTGATAAAAACGCTAAGCAATGTAGGAATAGAGGGATCATATCTCAACATAATAAAGGCCATATATGAAAGACCTATAGCCAACATCATACTCAATGGACAGAAACTAAAAACATTTCCATTAAGAACAGGAACAAGACAGGGATGTCCACTTTTGCCACTCTTATTTAACATTGTACTGGAAGTCTTAGCCACAGCAATCAGACATGAAGAAAAAATAAAAGGGATCCAAATTGGAAAGGAGGAAGTGAAACTGTCATTATTTGCAGATGACATGATATTATACATAGAAAACCCTAAAGACTCCATCAAAAATCTACTAGATTTAATAAATGAATTTAGCAAAGTAGCAGGATACAAAATTAACGTCAAGAAATCGACGGCATTCTTGTACACCAATGATGAACTCACAGAAAGAGAAACTGAAAAAACAATCCCATTTACCATCGCGCCAAAAAAATTACGATACCTAGGAATAAACTTAACCAAAGAAGTAAAGGACCTATTTGCAGAAAACTACAGGTCATTTAAAAAAGAAATAGAGGAAGATACAGTATAAAAAAGTGGAAGCCCATACCCTGTTCATGGATTGGAAGAATTAACATTGTTAAAATGTCCATACTACCCAAAGCAATCTATAGATTCAATGCAATCCCCATCAAAATACCAACGACATATTTCATAGAACTAGAACAAATACTTCAAAAGTTCATATGGAACCAAAAAAGACCCCAAATAGCCACAGCAATCTTGAAAAAAAAAAGAACAAAGTAGATGGGATCACAATACCAGATATCAGGTTATACTACAAAGCGACTGTAACGAAAACAGCCCGGTACTGGCACAAGAACAGGCATATAGACCCGTGGAACAGAACTGAAAACCCAGAAATGGACCCAAGGCAATACGCTCAATTAATATTTGACAAAGGTGGCAAGAGCATACAGTGGAGTAAAGACAGCCTCTTTAATAAATGGTGTTGGGAAAATTGGACAGCTACATGCAAAAAAATGAAACTAGACCATCAACTTACACCATACACAAAAATAAATTCAAAATGGATAAAAGACTTAAATGTGACCCATGAATCCATAAAAATTCTAGAAGAAAATGTAGGCAACAAAATTTTGGACATCATACGGAGCAGAATTTTCACTGATACATCACCTAAGGCAACAGAAACAATGGAGAAAATGAACACATGGGACTACATTAAACTAAAAAGCTTCTGCACAGCAAAAGAAACAATCATCAAAATGGAAAGGCAACCCACTGTATGGGAGAACATCATTGCCAATGATGTATCAGATAAGGGGTTAATTTCCAATATATATAGAGTGCTCCTACAACTCCACAAAAGGAAGACAAAGAACCCAATTAAAAAATGGGCAGAGGAGCTGAATAGACACCTCTCCAAACAGGACATACAAATGGCCAAAAGACATATGAAGAAATGCTCCACATCACTAATCATCAGAGAGATACAAATTAAAACAACAATGAGGTATCACCTCACACCTGTCAGAATGGCCGCCATCAACAAATCATCAAACAACAAGTGTTGGCGAGGGTGTGGAGAAAAGGGGACTCTAATACACTGCTGGTGGGAATGCAGACTGGTGCAGCCGCTATGGAAAACGATATGGTGCTACCTCAAAAAATTAAAAATTGAACTTCCATTTGACCCAGTGATCCCACTGCTGGGAATATACCCTAAGAAGCCTGAAACACCAATCAGGAAGAATATATATACCCCCATGTTCATAGCAGCACTATTTACAATAGCTAAGATCTGGAAACAGCCCAAGTGTCCACCAGTAGACGAATGGATAAAAAAGCAGTGGTACATATACACAACGGAGTACTATGCAGCGGTAAGAAAGAAAGATCTCTTATCCTTTGAGACGACATGGAGGGACCTGGAAAGTATTATCCTAAGTGAAAGAAGCCAAGGAGAAAAAGACAAATACCACATGATCTCACTTATATACGGAATATAATGAACATAACAGTCTGAGGAATACAGTAGACCCAGAAACATGGAAGTAGGGCACAGACTGACATCCCTCAGAAGAGGGGGTGAGGGGGTGGGGGAGTGGGGGATGGGAAGAGATAAACTATGGCACTTATATGCATGTATGCATGACCAATGGACATGGACAACTAAGCCGGGGATGGGGCGGAGGTGGGGTGGGGTGGAGGGTGCCAATGGGGTAAAAAGGTAAAATATCTGTAACAAAAAAATAAATAAATAATTCATTAAAAAAAAGATTCCACATATAAGTGAAAAAAAAAAAAAAGATTTGACTAGTTTTCCATCATTCGAAGAATTAAATATTTCATATTGCGTGTTGATGTTCCACAAGCCACCCCTGCAGGGCATTCTAACTGGGGTAGTTGAAAAGCTCCACACCACATTTTAGAAGAAAAAGTCAATGTTTTTCAGTAGTTTTTCAAAACTGTTCTTACTTTCCCTTTGTATTTGTTCTTCTTGTCTGTGTATGGATGCGTGGAGCGCTGGGAGCCGTCTGGGCTGCGGCTCCCCACCCCCACAGACCTGCTGCTTTCTGTGGAACCCAGAGGGGAGAGGAGAGGAAGAGACTGCCTGAGGACACTGTCAAGGTGTTACCTATTTCGGAAGCTAAATGCAAGAAAACTTAATTCTATGAAAGAAGTAAGAATAGAAATACTGTCACCAAGTCATAAACACTTATGCTGTAGGGCATCAGCCAGCGAAGAGTTAACTTCGGAGTTAGCTCTGAACTCATTGCTCCAGTTCCAACCTTTGCACCAACTGGGTCAGTTAGCTTTCTGCCTCATTAATTTGACTTTCAAATGGGACTACATGTAAAGCATCCTGTACGGAGAGAGGTCCTATTTCCTCATCTGAGCAGGAGTTATAAAATTGATTATCTACATATGGATTGATAACTAAGAGGTTAAAGAAAAAAAAACAAAAAACAGGAGACAGAATGTTTATTTTAATAGAAATGCTATATTAATACAAATGTTATTTGAACAAAAGGTTGTTTTTAGACATGCGTACTAAGAGTATACAACAACCCAGGTGGAAAGTTAAAACTGTATCTTCCCTACAGAGAACTCCATCCCCTGTTCGGGCTCCACCTGTGGGACCTCCTTCAAAGTGGGCCCATGTTTACCTCCTAATGGCAATAAACAAGCCTTTAGCTGCAAAACCATTTTGAATGAAATTCAAAACAAAGAATTTCATATCAAGCCATCCAATGATTTCTGTAAGACTGCAGGTTTGGTCTATTTATTGTTCTTCACACACCCTGTACCCACGACCTTTGAGGAGTGCTAAAAGTGATCCCAAACCTGAGGAGATAACAATAATAAGGTAGAAGCAACAACAAGAAGAGTAAATGACAGATGGAGCCAGCAGATGGAGCGGGCCAGCCTCCCAGGACCGCAGGCACAGCTGTGTGCTCTCCGCGCGGCGGGGCCACGGGCGCCCCTGGGCCTTCTCGCAGCCACGGGCAGCGGGCAGCCTGGCCGAGTCCTGTACAAACTCCCACCGTAAAAGCACATGACCTTCTCACAGGAAGACCAACTCTTCTAGGTAACAGAACCAGAAAAAGAAACTACCTCACAGAATAAACGTCCTCAACAATATCTTAATGCAAAGTGTCATAGGACTTTTTCTTAAAGTACTCCTCTGGACAGGGTGCCCACTAATTAATAAATAGTCATTGTTTATCTGTGATTCAGATGTAATGGGGGCACCCTCTACATTTTTGTATGAAATGTGGTAATGCTGACTAAAGACCTCGTATGGAAATGCAAAACCTTACATTTATGCATGTTTATGGTACTGATCAAAATACATGACAGCATGCAGGGACCAACTGAGGACATACCAGTGCTATAGTTTAGTTATATTGGCTATCAAGGGGGGAAATATTTATCCAAACTCAAAAATTAAAACATTTGATGGGAAAGCCCTTTGGGGGGTATTTGAAGACTAGAGCAGATTTTATTTTAAAATACATGTATTTGAATAGTGTTTAGAAATACTTTATTTTAAAACATCAACTATTATGGAGACAGATCTAAAGCATTCAATGGAAAAACAAAAAATTGTGCAATATATTTTTGTCAAGTAGCTTTTTATCAATAATTAATGCTTTAAAATGCTACTGGAGTATCTTACAAGATTCTCAATTTTTATTATATTAGTTGAAAGCTCTATTTTAATATATTAATCTGTGTTTGTGTTTAATTATTTAATGTGGTATCAAAAATAGAGAAGCAAGCAAAAACACTGGTATTCTGCAAACAATTTGTGGGTAAGCAGTAATGATTTGCTAATATATTGATTTATTTACATGTATACATGTAAATAGAAAACTTAAAAAAATTATTTGGAGAGACTTTCATATTTATAATATTTTTAAAAGCTAATTGATGTTTCTTTTTTGTTTTTTTTTCTTTTTTTTGGAGGTAGAATAATTTTTTGACACTATTTCTGCTGATGAATACTTAATTTAAATGGCTTCCCCTCTGTTTTCTGCTTTGTAAGCAAGGCTACCAAGGTCACTGATGCAAACACATTCTGCAGATGAGTGTTAGGACAGCTGTAGGTAGAGTCCTAGAAAATCAATTGTCAGTTCAAAAAAATTATAGTTTTAAGTTTGGTAGAAAGAGCCAAATTTCTCCCTAAATAAATTAAATCAGTTTACCTGCCAAACCACAGACTAAGAGACTACTTTCCAGGACAGTTAGTAACCATACTCACATTGAATCTTTCCATCTTTGCCAGTCCTACAGGGAGAAGAAACCATAGCTCCCTCTTGAATCAATTATGAATAAAGTTGTAGTGACGTTAGTTATTTTTCTGCTGCTCAGCATGTATCCCCCATTGTCACTTCCCAGTCACCCAAGGACAGCCCTATGGAGGACAGTGCACCCTGCGTCTTTGCAATAGGAGGTAGAGTTCAAATTCCTCTATGAAAACTGTGGGGTCCCATGTGGGGGACAGTCCCTTGGACAGTTGGACACGCTAATTAAGGCTGTTGCTTGAGAGAGTGATGCAAGGGCAAGGACACTGGTGGAGGCCACACCATTGTTGTGGCCACTGCTGTGTGTGCCTGGCACCTGCACTGGACTCGGCCAGCGGTTCTCGCCACACAGTGCCCCAGAGCTCTGTGGCCGTGGTCTGCTTGACAACATGGGCTGCTACTGCTCTGAGCCTCACATCTTCCAGAGCTTTCCGTTCCTCCTTGACAAAAACATATTCCTTTTTGCAGCCAGGGACACGGCCATGAGTACGTGGGTGTTAAGTCTAATAGTCTCTAAATAGCCAATCCTTTCCAGTACATAAAAAGTAGCCAATAATTGGTTTATACACAGTTTCTCAGGAATTCATTTGTAGTATTAAGCAAAGTAAATCTAAATTATAATGAAAGATTATTAGAGTGAACCCATCTAGAGGGCAGTAATCTCAGCTCTTACTAAGGACTAGCACATGTTTTTTAACAAAGATATTACAACGTGATATAAATGAAGAGGGACCCACACACTGGTGTCCAGGGCTTAGAACATGAAACAGAGTGGTGAGAACTAAAATTTGTTGATCTCTGGGTTTAAGATTAGTAAAAAGAAGGATAAATGTAAATGCTTTCAGTTTATCAGCTAGTGTGCAGAATCAGAACATGCCGCCCCAAGAACACTGCATAAGCTCAAGTTCTAGCCACCCTCCGAGTGGCTCATCACGGAGTCCTTCCACATGCAGGCTTCGCACGTTCATAAGCTGTTTATCTCCTTACTCTGTCCTTTGTCATTAATTTCCAGGCTCCAGCTGGAGAACTCAGGCACACAGAGGGGATGTCTTTCCCTGCCTTCACTAACAAGCAAGTAGAGCAGAGACTGTGCCAAACAAAAGTGTCTGCTGCAGAGTAAGTCCAGCAGCTGCCCCAGTCTGGTGTTCTGCCAGGCGCAGAGCCCAGGTGGAAGCCGAGGAAACCTGACAGCCAAGGCTTCTACGTGTGAATGTCAGGTAGGGACAGACCGTGTCAGCCCCGAGCGTCTGCCCCGGAGCGGCTGGCCTCTCGGACAGCATCTTGCTGCGCCCGCCCTGGGTTCTCCCTGCGCGCGTGCGCCTCTGCCCAGTGCAGCGCCTGGTCTTCCAAAGACCTCCTGTGGCCGCTCAGCGCCGTGCCCCGTTCACTTACTTCACAAACAGCACGTGTACTCTCCGAGTACTATTTCTTTTCGCTATTATTTCTCTTTCTTTCCCTCGTCTATCTCGGTCTCTCTTCTTAACTAGCTTTATATCCTCTCTAACCACTCCGGCCAGAGCCATTTTTATTGACGTAGATGCATAATTTACATACAACAGGATCTTAAATTTTAAGTGTTCAGTCTGAAGAGTTTTGCCAATTGTATGCACCTGTTCAACCACTGCCTGCCAAAGATAGAGGACATCTCCAAAACCCCAGAAAATTCTCTCATGATCCTTTCTATTCAGTTCTGTGCCCCTTCCCCCAAGAAAAAAAGAGAAACAGTACTTTAATTTCTATCATATAGATTTTTTTGCCTGTATTGAACTTTATATAAATTCAATTATACAATTTGCAATCTCAATTTTGCTTGATATAATGTTTTTGAAATTGATCCAAAATGTTGCACGTGTCAGGAGTTCATTTCTTTTTACTGAGAAGCATTTTACTGTATAATTATGACACAATTTGCTTATCTAGTGTCCTATTGTTAGGCATTTGGGTTGTTTCCAGTTTAAGGTAATTATGAATAAAGCTACTATAAACATGTTCTCTAGTCTTTTTGTGGACATGCAGTCTTAACTTCTGTTGAGTAATGCCTCGGAGTGAGCTTTCTGGGCCATGGGGTAAATTTAACTTGCAAAGGTGTTCTCCAGTGTGGTTGGATGTTTTACTACTTCTACTAGCAATAGATGCAAGTTCCAGTTACTTCACACCCTCCACCTGTGTTTTAGTAAAGTGTTTTGATAACAGCCATACTATTATGTGTTAAACAGTAACTCATTGTGGTTTAATTTGCATTTCCCAGTGGCTAATGATGTTGAGCACCTTTTCACGTGCTTATTAGCCATTTGTATATTTTGTAAAATGTTAACTCAAGCCCTGGCTGGTTTGGCTCAGCGGTTCCCCCTAAGGGCACGTACCACAGTTGCAGTTTGTCCCCCCCGGCCTGGGTTGGGGTTGTGTGGGTGGCAGCCACTCAATGTCTCTCTGACATCGATGTTTTTCTCTCTCTCTTCCTCCCTCTCTCCCTCCCACTCTATCTGAAGATAATTGCAAAAATGTCCTCTGGTGAGGATAAAAAAATAGTTAACTCAAGTGTGGATTTTTTTGCTATTTTTAAATTGGGTTATTTATTGTTTTTATTATTGCTTACTATAAGACCTTTATGTATTCTGGATTCAACTCTTTAGTCAGATATATGTAATCATATTTTTTCTAAAAGTTTATTATTATTTTTTTCTTCATTGATTTTAGAGAGAGTGGAAGGGAGAGGGAGAGAGAGATAGAAACATCGATGAGAGAGAACATCGATTGGCTGCCTCCCGCGTGCCCTCCACTGGGGATCGGGCCCACAGCCTGGCCATCTGCCCCGACCAGGAATCAAACTGGTGACCTCTTGGTGCAGGGGCAATGCTCAACCAGAGCCACACCAGCCAGGCAAAAGTTTATTATTTTTTAATGAACAATGGCAAGTATGTATCATAATCATTCTATGGATTAGTTCTACCCAGACATTCAAGTGACCAACATTCCAAGCATTTATTACCTCAAAAATTTGTTGTAAAAACCTATATCAGAACTGACTGGCTTAAACCAATAAGCATTTGTTTTGCAGCCAAGGGTACAGATCAGATGGTCCAGTGCCCCGGCCGGATGCTGGTGCGGCTTGGCCGGAGCAGCTCTACTCCATGCCGCTCTCCTTCTCTCTACCAGACAGCGGCTGGGGCACAGAAGGATCGGCAGGAACATACGAGGCCTCTTGAGTTAGATTCAGAACATCACAGAGTTACTTTCAAATCAATATTTTGACCAAAGTGTGTCTCAATATTAAAAGCAGAGTTAACACCCTGGCCGGTTTGGCTCAGCCATTGGAGCGTCGGCCTGTAGACTGAAGAATCCCAGGTTCGGTTCCCGCTAGGGGCACGCACTAAATAAATAAATAAATAAATAAATAAATAAATAAAAGCAGAGTTGGGGGGGGGGCATGCCACCCACAGTGAGAGAGAGACCTTTGCAAAATGATTTGACCAATGGCATGGATACCGGGAGGACTAAAGAATGGGAGTTAATGAAATCTGTCACAAACATGTGAAAGTCACAAGTTAATAAATACATTCTTAAAGAGAATTTATGATAAAAATAGGTGTTGCCCTGGCCCAGTGGCTCAGTTGGTTGCAGCAGCATCTCATACACCAAAAGGTTGAGGGTTCAATTCCTGGACATGGCACATGCCTAAGTTTCGAGTTCCATCCTGTCGGGGCACATACTGGAGGCGGCCAACTGATTTGAAGTTTCTCTCTCATATCAATGTTTCTCCCCACCCTTTCTCTCTCTCCTTCCCTTTCTCGCTCTAAAGTCAGTAAACATATCCTTGGTGAGTATTTTTGAAAAATAGACATTATAAATAATTTATAGAATATTTTACCCTCATTTGCTGTCTGACAGAGGGCTTGATTTCTCTTCTTCAACTTAATTTATTTCCACTTAGTCTTTAATAAGTCCTAAAACAATTTACTCCTTATGAATTCATGAATTTAAATAAATGATTTAAAATACTTTCTACATGGCAGGCACTTATGCTAGACTTTAGAACCACAGCAGCGAGCAAGACGGGCGTTCCAGAATTCCAACGTAGACAGGGACGGTGCGTGGGCCTGGGATTCGGTGGAGAGCTGGAGGGGCCTGGTGAAGGCAGGTACCCAGACGCAGGGTGAGAAGACAGGTTTTACAAAGAAAATGAAGTCTAAGCCAGTGTGATGAATCAATGGAGTTAAAAAGGCAGAGGCGGAGAAGAGGCACTGGCAGGTGCTGGGGTAACAGGTTCACTGTTGAGAGGAGTGTGGGTTTTGCTGGAAAGATCACGATGCCTCAGGTGGAGAAACAGGAGGCAAGGGCCCTGCGGCATCTGAGCAGAGGTGCTGGTGGAGAGAATGGGTAGGTTCAGCGGGGTGGAGGGATGTGAGTGGACTCCAAGGGCATTTGGGACTCACGTGAGAGGTATTGGAGTTGGGTTTATGCAAGGTGCAAGGGAGACCAAGACATAAAAGATACTGCCAAAGGTTCTTGATCAAATAGATGGTCTTACCTTTAATGAAATAAGGATTAAAGAGCCTCCTTGGACTGACAGAGAAATAGATCAGTTTTATTTTTAAAATATTTAATTAGTTGTGTAAAAAGATAAACTGAGGCATATTAAATATTTTAAGAGTTTATTTGAGAAAAAAAAAATGATTCAAATCAGGCAGCACCCAGGGTAGCAGGCAGGAAGGAGCTCCCAGGAGCTTTGCAAAATAAAAGCCTTCTCCAGGGAAGGTTGCAGGAGCAGGAAAGTGACCCCGGGGGCACAGTGCGGTGGTCATGGCAGGTGGCTCCTTTAGCAGCCCGAGGGCGTCTGCCAGGCCAGTCTCCTGACCAGCCTGGTCCGGCGATTCCTGGGTGGCCGGTGTCAGACCCATTTCTGGGAGAGCTGAAAATAACGAGGTTCAGTTCAAGGTGGTGATCTAAGGTGTACAACAGCAACTCCATTGGGGGTCTTTTGTCTGGTTTTGTTGAAACGTGTGGGGCATTGTCTCCTAGTCAATGTGAACGTGAATCTGAGGTGTAGGAGAGGATTTGGGGCTGGTGCAAGATTTACACACCACAGGTGTCAGGCGGAGCACCAAGGACGAGCGTGCAGACGCCCCGAAGAGAACCGACCGGGCAGATCCGCAGCGGACGGGCCGGGGACGCCCTGCGGGAGGCCGGCAGCCGTGCTCCGCAGGAAGGCGATGGGGCAAGTGTGGAGGGCTGCCTGGAAGCGGAGACCTGCAGAGGGAATAAGCTTATAGTGCTGTGCTGGACAGAACCCAGGAGAACTGCATTTGAAGCGGAGACAGAAAAACAAACAAACGGACAAGAACTGAGGCCCCACTCAGGAGAGAGAAAACGTGGGCAGGGAAGCAGACAGCTGGTTAGTCTGGTATAGGTGCGAGTTCTTGCGTCTCTTTTCTTTTTCTTTTAAAGGAGGGTAGAGTGATGTGGGGAGGGGTGAAGTATTATGCTTGAGAGAAGAGAAGGTTTGGGGAAAGGCTAGCGGCTGCTCGGCAGCCCGGGCGCGGGCGCTGTGCGCTCAGGGCGCAGCGACCCCGCTGTTTGCGGCCAGGTAGGAGCATGCGCAGACAGGGACGCGTTCCCGCCGTCCGGGCACCTTTCTGCCAGGTGCAGTGCCTGCAGGGGACCGCGGGCAAAGAGGTATGAGGATACTGAATTTACTTTGCTCAAAACCAACTCCTCATTTTGTACTTTAAAGATTTTCCTAGAATAGATTAAAAATCAGAATTTTAGTTATTTTTGATGCTTTTTAAAAAATAATCAAATATTTACTCATGGTAAAGAAACACAAATTGGTCCGGCCAGTGTGGCTCAGTGGTTGAGCATCAACCCATGCACCAAGAGGTTGCCGGTTCCATTCCCGGTCAGGGCGCATGCCCTGGTTGTGGGCCAAATCCCTAGTGTGGGGTATGCAGGAGGTGGCCAATCAACGTTCTCTCTCATTTATATTTCTATCTCTGTCTCCCTCTGTCTCCCTCTCTCTCGATAAAGGAAAAAAAAAAATGTTTTTTCAGTAAAAAAAAAAAAAGAAACACAAATTGGTATTGCCTTAACAATGTATGTTTAATTGTTCAATCTCCCATTGATATTATGTTTATTTTCAGGGGAGTTCAACAGAAACAGTGAATTTATTTGTTTTCCTTCTTCTTTATGTCCAAATACCGAGGAACATGTCATTTGTGGATAGTGAGATGCTAATTTAGCATGATACCTTCAAAATTTTTGAAAAAATGTGTATAGATCGATGTTTCGTGTTAATACCTATAATTAGGAAACACACCTTTGAATAGGCATTATTTCAAGCACACCCTTTTGGGTCACGTTACAATCATGCCTGATGAAGCAGTTTCCATTTCCCAGAGTGGAAACACATCTCAGGACAGAAGCACACTAAGCTGTTGGTGGAAAACTTGAGGATGCCATGACATTCATCAATGACGGTCAAGCACCTTGTCACCAACAAGTGATGGGTGGCTTAAATGGGAGAAATCTATTTATGAAAGGTGGAACCAGGTATTAGTAAAAGAATATAAGTCTACTCGCCGATGCAATTAGATAACCTAATAAAACATTTATAAAAGCAGGCTCTTGTGTTCTTGTTACAGCCTAACAGAGGAACTGGTTCTACAGCTTTGTTTGATGTCTGAATTAAAAGCAGATCTTAAGAACAGGTTTACAAGAACTGGTTCTTAAATAGTAAAACTGGATTGCACTGTGGGCATGTTTTTCAAAAGTAACCTCTTACCTTGAATTGGATGTACACAAGGTGAGTGAGTCAAATATTTAATATATTTTTGTTGCCTTAACACTCAGTCCAACTATGACTCAGGCAGTGAGCCCATCAGTTGTTAGAGATGATTTAATATAAGACAAATAATTTTTCATGTGAACACTTCCAAGTAAATGGGCATACCCATTTCTCCACGGTAGTTTTTATTTCCAGGTATTCCTTGTCACCATTCCAAGCCTAACTCTTATAATATCCCTTCCCAAGGACCATAACAGAGGTGTTAATGATATGAAAAAGTTGAGAGTAATCTGAGAGCACTTTCTGACCAGCTAAAAATACAATAAAAGCCTGGAGCAGATTAGACTCGGGTTGGATTATAAGGAGAAGGAACCGGGGTTCCTTGTTCATATGTGGGAACGTTATGGGGATGGAGATAGGTCAGTAGGTAGATACATGGATGGACACGTGAGTGAGCTGGGGAGCACTGTGCTATGAGGTAGAGTCATTTAGTTCTGTGTGCATGGCTCCAGACTGAGTTTCGTGTGTATGGACATATATGTCTGTGTGTGTGTGTATGTATATGTGCATGTGTGTGTGTGCATGTGTATGTGTGTGTGTATGAAAGGAAAAGGGGGGAACAAGAGGAGGAGAAGCGGGGAGGATGTAGACATACCATGAAAACAAACCTATGAAAAGCACATGGCGGAGCCTCTGCTCACTTAAGGAATACTTTTAGTTTCATTACTTCCTTTGGAAAAGTATGAAGGGGAAGACAAAACACAAACATACAGAACTGATGAAGCTAAGCATGTGTATTATGTACTTAAATACAAGTCATAGTATGGACCTTCTGTAACAGTAGAGTCAAACAGGGAAGGGGGAGGGACAGACCTTATGGTGGTAGGGGAGCTCAGGTCTCCATCAGAAAAGCGAAATGGAAAAGTGAGTGAATCATACAGGTAATTCAGTGAAAAGTATAAGTGACATAACCATTTCTTTTCTTTTAATGCATTAATCTAGATAATTTGAAAATGTTCTACTTGTCGTTAGACAGGTATCCAAAGTTTGAGAAACAGTGACGACATCACTAAGTGAGTAAATGGAGAACAGGGGAGAAAACTGGGCTGACGTTTCTAATTTTGTTGCTCCCTTAGCAACCATGGAGATTCCTATCACAGCTGACCGCGCTCGGCTTTACCACGTGGGCACTGTTAGGCTTCCTCACTGAAGCCTCCTTCCTGCAGCTGTTCTCCTGAGGGCCGGTGAGCTGCTGTGAGTCTAGAAAACAGGACAGGACAGGACAGGACAGGACAGGACAGGACAGGACAGGCAGCAGCTGCTGGTGTCAGCAGGGGCCTGCTGGGTTCCCTGCCGAGAATCCAGGCCGCGCTGAGCTGCGTGCATGCGTGTGTGTGTCTGTGTATGTGTCTGTATGTGTGTCTGTATCTGTCTGTGTGTCTGTGTGTGTGTCTGTGTATGTGTGTGTGTGTGTGTCTGTGTGTGTGTCTGTGTCTGTGTGTGTGTCTGTGTGTGTCTGTGTATGTGTCTGTGTGTGTGTCTGTATGTGTGTGTCTGTGTGTGTCTGTGTGTGTGTGTCTGTATGTGTGTGTCTGTGTGTGTCTGTGTGTCTCTGTGTGTCTGTGTTTCTATGTTTGTGTGTGTGTCTGTGTTTCTATGTTTGTGTGTGTGTCTGTGTTTCTGTGTGTGTGTCTGTGTATGTTTTGAAATAGTCTCTTGCCTTTAGCTAG
Source organism: Molossus molossus (assembly GCF_014108415.1). Taxonomy (NCBI): domain Eukaryota; kingdom Metazoa; phylum Chordata; class Mammalia; order Chiroptera; family Molossidae; genus Molossus; species Molossus molossus. The sequence goes on along the minus strand of NW_023425350.1, from coordinate 79,413,416 downwards.
ATTTGATTTCAACTTCTGAGAATGTCTGTATATTCATGGAAAATCAACAAGAACTTTTCACTTTTCAAAATTCTTTCTGGCCAAGAGAATAGACAGGCTGTTCCTACATTCCCTGGGATCAAAAAAATTATTTGAGTTTCTCTTCTGTCCCAAGCTAACCATTTCCTCACAAATCTCATTTACCCTGATAATATCAGGCTTCATAGTGAACAATCCAAAAGTGTGGAATCTCATTATGCCTGAGCATCTGTGATTACTTTTTACTTATAAATAAATAAATAAATATATATATATATATATATATTTTGACAGGTCCTGCCTCAGGTGTATTTGTACATGCATCACAGGACACCAGCTCCATGAAGAGAGCAGCCCAGGATCACACAAGTCCTTGTCTTCATATCGGCAGACAGAGGCCTCCACTCCGAAGCCTGGGGGTGGGGGTGGGGGGCTTTGAGAGCCTGAGCTGCAGCCGCTTCCTGGGCTTTGTTTGAACCTTGACCTTGGATTTTGGCCAGCAGAGCCCGAGGCCCTCGGCAATGTGGACACGAGTGTGTTCCCCAACTTTGGGGTGAGTGATGTAGGCAAAGTCCATGGAACTCGCTTGTAGCTGCCCCCCTTTGGGAGCTTGGGTTTGACCTCCTGGGCTTCACGGGGAACCTGACAGCCTTGGCTCGTGGCCTGCATCTTCTCCAGGCCCTCCTTGTGCTCCTTGGCACACGCATGTGCCTCGGCAACTTGGGGGTCTACCCCCTTAGGAGATCCAGATCTTTGTGAGGGAGTTTTCCTGAGGCCTTGCTGGTGCCATTTTCAGGGCTGGTCGTGCGCAGTGTGGTTCTTGGACTCGGCCGTGTCTGCACCAGAGCCCACGGCTCCCCTGCTCATACGTATCTTCATGTAGGCCACGTAGTTACTGACTCCCCAGTCGATCCCAGATAGATGCCGACAGTGTTTAAGGCACATTAACGTGTTTGGACCGCCAGGCACCCAGCGGTACAAAGTTGAATGGGAAGACGCTCAGCTGTGAGTCAGGAGGTCAGAACTCTTGACTTGGCTATGGCACTGATCTCTGAGCAAGTTCGAGCAATTTTTAGGCCCTTGCTCTCCTGTAACTGTAAGTGTTGGAACGGAAAAGATTGTGCATGTGCACCTGCACGTGTGTGTGCGCGTGTGCGTGTGCTTTTTTGTGTAATTTTCTCCCATAAGATGGAGACGCAGCTCTTCCTTTTCCAGCCAGACCCCCAGAGACTAGTTTATAAAAGGAGGGGTGAAGATGTGACCCTCCAGAGCTGGTGTAGGGACCTTCCCTTCCTCGTTTTCTTCTACTATTTAGTCTTGTGGGGACTGTCACACCCCACCCACGAAAAGTATTACTAAGAGGCATCCAAGCCCCTTGAGTTTCAGTGATTGTTTGGCTTCGGCGATTAGTTCATAAGCCAGGATCGCTGGGTCCTGCCATGACGTAGCTGCTGAACAGGAAGTGTGTGAGCACAGGGTCTCGGGCCCAGTCACCTTCCAGAGGCGCCACTGGCGTGGCTGTAGGTGTGAACTAATAAACTGTTGTTGGAAATCCTTCCTGCTAACGTTTAACTTCCAGGACTGCACAGTGTTCCTGGATCACTGCACTGCTAACTCCTTAGCTTGGTAACTGTGTCCAAGTGTTCGAGTAGCTGGAAAAGAACCCTCACAGGCATGAATTTAATCTAGAACGCAAACCTAAATAGACCTGACGTTAAGTCCAGTAGAAATGAAATTTGTCTTATTTACATACCAGTAGAACTTGTCATTCTTGTCCAATGTACCTATAAATTCAAAGAAAAATGGTGGATTGAGTACATGGTACAGACTTGTGTTTTGGGCAATCACTCTCCTTCCCCACTATTGTTTTAATTATTTTTAATTAATTAATTTATTTATTTATTTTTCCCTTTTATTGAATTTATTGGGGTGACACTGGTTAACATTGTACAGGATTCCAGTGCACAATTCTACAACACATCATCTGTAGACTGTATTTTGTGTTCGTTACCCCAAGTCAAGTTTCCTCCATCACCATCATCCACCTCCCCAGTGCTCCTCCCCCCACCAATCAGCACACTGTTGGCCATGTTCACGGGTTTTCTCTCTCTCTCTCTCTCTCTCTCTTTTTCTTTTCTGCTCAATCCTTCTACCACCATCCCTGGCCCCACATCTGACAGCTGTCAGCCTGCTATCTATCTCTGAGTATGTCTCTGTTTTGCTTACTTATTTTGTTCATTAGATTGTATGAATGAGTGAAATCATATAGTACTTGATTTTCTCCGACTGGCTTATTTCACTTAGCGTTATGCTCTCCAGGTCCATCCATGCTGTTGCAAAGGGTAATATTTTCTTCTTTTTATAGTCTCATAGTATTCCATTGTGTATATGTACCACAGCGTTTTTATCCACTCATCTACTGATGGACACTTGAGTTGTTTCCAAATTTTAGCTATTGTAAATAATGCTGCAATGAACATAGGGATGCATATATATATATATATTTTCAAATTTGTGTGTTGGGGTTCTTCGGATAAATTCCCAGAAGTGGAATCACTGTGTCATAAGGCCGTTCCATGTTTAATTTTTTTGGCGGAAACTGCATACTGCTTTCCACAGTGTGCTAGGTTCCCTTTTCTCTACATCCGGGCAAAACATGTTTGTTGACTTATTAATGATAACCAGTCTGACAGGTGTGAGGTAACATCTCATAGTTTTAGTTTGCACATCTCTGATGACTAGTGACATTGAGCATCTTTTCAAATGTCTCTTGGCCTCTTTGGAGAAGTGTCTATTCAGGTCCTTTGCCTTGTTTTAAATTGAATTATTTGATTTTTTTGGTTTTGAATTTTGTAAGTTCTTTATAAATTTTGTATATTAATCCCTTATCAGATGTATCAGCGAATGTTCTTCCATTCAGTGTGTTTTTTATTTTGTTTATGGTTTCTTTTGCTGTGCAAAACCTTTTTAGTTTGATGTAGTGCCATCTCTTTATTATTATTTTTTTTGTGTGTGATTTTCTTGCCAGAGAGAATATATCAGAAAAGAATATATAGCTACAAGAAATGTCCAAGATTTTACTGCCTGTTTTTTTCTAGGCTTTTTATGGTTTCGAGTCTAATATTTAAATCTTTAATCCATTTGAGCTTATTCTTATGTATAATGTAAGAAGGGGTCTAGTTTCATTTTTTTTGCACTTATCTGTCCAACACTATTTATTGAATAGACTATCTTCACCCCACTGTATGTACTTGCCTCCTTTGTGAAATATTATTTGACCATAAAAATGAGGATTTATTTGTGGGCTTTCTATTCTGTTCCATTGATTTATATGTCTGTTTTAAAGCCATGACCATGATGGGGTTTAGGGTTTTTGTTTTTGTATTTTATTTATTTTGGACAGTTTTACAGATGTCCCTATTTTCCCCTCCTTGGCCCCCTCCAAGCACCACCCACCTACCACAGGCCTTCCCCACACTGTTGTCTGTGTCCATGGGTTATGCATCTATGCATATATGTTCTTTGGTTAGTCTGTTCTTGCTCCCTCCACCTTCCCTTTCCTCTGAGATCTGTCAGTCTGTTCCCTACTTCCATGTCTCTGGACCTCTTTAGTTCATCAGTTTATTTTGTTCATTAGATTTCACATACAAGTGATATCACATGATATTTGTCTTTCTCACACTGACTTATTTCGCTTAGCATAATAATCTCCAGGTTCATCCATTCTGAATGACCATGCTATTTTGATTACTATGGTCTTATAGCATGTTTCATTTAACTTTGTTCTTCTTTCTCAGGATCTTTGTTGCTTTTCAGGATCTTTTGTGGTTCCATATCTGTTCTAGTTCGGTAAAATACACCATTGGTATCTTTATAGGAATTGGGTTGAATCTACAGATTGCTTTGGATAGTATGGACATTTTAATGATGTTACTTTTTTCTATTCACGAATATGCTTCCACTTATTTGTATTTTCTTCAATTCTTTCTTCAGTATCTTACAATTTTCTGGGTACAAGTCTTTTACATCCTTGGTTAATTTTATTTCTAGGTATTTAATTTTTGAAGCAATTATGTACTGGATTGTTTTCTTAGTTTCCCTATCTGATAGTTCATTATTGCTGTATAAAAATGCTACTGATTTCTGAATATTTATTTTGTATCCTGCTACTTTATTGAATTTATTTATCAGTTCTAGTAGTTTTTTTGGTGGAATCTTTAGGGGTATCTACATACAATATCATGTTATCTGCAAATTGAGACAGTTTTACTTTTTCCTTTCCTATTTGGATGCCTTTGATTTCTTCTTTTATCTGATTGCTATAGCTAGGACTTCCAGTACTATGGTGAATAAAAGTGATGAGAGAGAACTTCCTGTCTTGTTCCGATCTTAAGGGAAACACTTATAGTTTTTGCCCATTGAGTGTGATGCTGGCTGAGGGTTTGATATATATGGCCTTTATTACATTAAGGTATGCTCTCTCTATTCCCACTTTGTTGGGAGTTTTTATCATAAATGAGTTCTGGATTTTATCAAGTGCTTTTTCTGCATCTATTGATATAATCTTGTGTTTTTTATCCTTCATTTTGTTTATGTGGTGTATCACATTAATTGATTCGTGGATATTGTACCAGCCTTGTATTCCTGGAATAAACTCTATTTGATTGTAATGTATAATCTTTTTAATGGATTGCTAGATCAAGTTTGCTAATATTTTGTTGAGGATTTTAGCATCTACGTTTGTCAAAGATATTGGCCTATAATTTTCTTTTTTTGTTGTGTCTTTATTTTGTTTTGTAATTAGGACAGTACTGTCCCTCTTTGGGGTTGTGCGGATATGTCTCTCTCACATCGATGTTTCTCTCTCTGTCCCTCCCTCTCTCCCTCCTGCTCTATCTGAAGATAAATGCAAAAATGTCCCTGGGTGAGGATAAACATAAATAAATAAATAAAACCAAGTTTTAAAAAAATGAGCTTAGGAGTCTTCCCTACTCTTGAAATATTTGGAAGCATTTGAGAAAAATAAATGTTACTTTTTCTTTGAGTATGTGGTTAATTCACCGTCAACCCATCTGATCCAGGACTTTTGTTTGTTGGGAGTTTTTTTTTTTTTTTTTAATTATTATTACTGTTTCAATCCTACTAGTTGTAATCTGTCTATTCATCCATTTTGTCCAGGTTACCTAATTTGTTGGCATGTAGTTGTTCGTAATATTTTCTTACAATCCTTTGTGTTTCTTTGGTGTTGGTTGTTATTTTTTCTCTTTTATTTCTGATTTTAGTTATTTGGGTCCTTTTATTCTTGGTGAATCTGGTTAAAGGTTTCTTAATCTTGTTTACGTTTTCAAAGATCTGGCTCTTGATTTCATTCATCTTTTATATTATTTTTTAGACTACTTTTGTTTGTTTCTGCTCTGATCTTTATTAATTCTTTTCTTCTACTCTGGGCTTTGTTGTTGTTCTTTTTTAAGTTTCTTTAATTGTAAAGTTAGATTGTTTATTTGTGGAGGTTTTTTGTTTGTTTGTTGAGATAGGCCTATAATGCTATGACTTTTCTTCTCAGGATTGCTTTCAGTGTGTCCCATAAATTTTTGTTGTTGTGTTCTCATTTTCATTTGTTTCAAGATAACTTTTGATTTCTTTCTTTATCTCATTGTTAACCCATTCATTGTTTAGTAACATGTTGTTTAACCTTCATGTTTTTGTGTTTTTTTTTCAGTTTTGTTCTTGTGATTGATTTCTAGTTTCATAGAATTATGGTCAGAGAAGATGATATGATATTAATATTTAAATTTTATTTAGACTAGTTTTGTGTACTGGTATGTGGTCTATCCTAGAAAATGTTCCTTGTGCACTTGAAAATAATTTATATTCTGCTGCTTTGGGATGAAATGTTCTGAAGATAACAATTAAATCCATTTAATCTAGTGTGTCATTTAAGGCTGCTCTTTCCTTGTTGATTTTCTCTCTGGAAGATCTACCCATCAGGGTATTAAAATCTCCTACTATGGCCCTGGCCGGTTTGGCTAAGTGGTTGGAGTGTCGGCCTGCAGTCCAGAGGGACCCAGGTTTGGTTCCCGCAAAGGGCACATACCTTGGTTGCAGTTTGTACCTGGCCCTGGTTGGGTCGTGGGGGTGGCAGCCACTCGATGTGTCCCTTTCATGTCGATGTTTCTCTCTCTCTCTCTCTCCCTCCCACTCTATCTGAACAAAAAATGAAAAAAAAAAATGTCCTCAGGTGAAGATAAAAAAAAAAAAAAAAAAAAAATCCCCTACTATGACTGTATTACTGTCAATCTCTCCCTTTATGTTGATCAAGATTTTCTTTTGATATTTAGGTGCTCCTATGTTGGGTTCATAAATATTTACAATTGTTATATCCTCTTGTTGGATTGCTCCATTTACCATGATGTAGTGTCCTTCTTTGTTTCTTACTGTAGCCTTGGTTTTAAAGTCTATTTTATCAGATAATACATATTGCTACCCCAACTTTTTTGTTTTGTTTTTTTCTTTTGCATGAAATATCTTTTTCCAAACTTATACTTGTAGTCTGTCTGGATCTTTTGTTCTGAGGTGGGTCTCTTGTAGACAGCAAATATAGATTGGTCTTGTGCCATTCAGCTACCATTTGTATTTTGATTAGAGCATTTAAGCCATTTAAATTTAAAGTGATTATTGATAGGTACATATTTATTGCCCTTTCATTTTTTTAACTATGTTTCTCTTTTTTTCTTCTTCTTCTTTTTCTCCTTCTCCTTCTCCTTTTTCTTTTTCCTCTTCTCCTTCTTCTTAAAGCAAGCCCTTTAAATTTTCTTGTAATACTGGTTTGGTGGTAACAAACACCTTTAGTTTTTTCTTGTCTGAGAAGCTCTCTATTTCTCCTTCAATTTTAAATGACAGAATGACTGGGTAAATTAGTCTTGGTTGTACATTCTTGCTTTTCATCACTTTAAATATTTCATGCCATTCCCTTTTGTCCTGAAATGTTTCTGTTGAGAAATCAGCTGACAAGATTATGGGAGCTCTCTTGTAGGTATCTAACTGTCTTTCTCTTGTGGCTTTTAAGATTATTTCTTTGGCCCTGGCCGGTTTGGCTCAGCGGTTAGAGTGTCGGCCTGCGGTCTGGAGAGACCCGGGTTCGGTTCCCGCTAAGGGCACGTACTTCGGTTGCAGTTTGTCCCCGGCCCTGGTCGGTCGTGCGGGTGGCAGCCACTCGATGTGTTTCTTCACATCGATGTTTCTCTCTCTCTCTCTTCCTCTCTCTCCCTCCCGCTCTATCTGAACAAAAAATGGAAAAATGTCCTCGGGTGAGGATAAAAAAAAAAAAAAAAAAAGATTATTTCTTTGTCTTTTTTTTAAATCCTCACCTGAGAACATTTGTTGCTGTTGTTGTTGTTGTTGTTCAGATAGAGTAGGAGGGAGAGAAAGAGAGAGAGAGAGACGTCGATGTGAAAGAGACACATCGAGTGGTTGCCACCCACACAACCCAACCAGGGCCAGGGACAAACTGCAACCAAGGTACATGCCCTTAGCAGGAACCGAACCCGGGTCTCTCTGGACTGCAGGCTGACGCTCTAACCGCTGAGCCAAACCGGCCAGGGCTATTTCTTTGTCTTTAACTTTTACTGTTTTAATTATGATGTGTCTTGGTGTGAACCTTTTTTGGGTTTAGCTCATTTGGGACTCTTTGTGCTTCCTGGACTTGTGCATCTTTTTCATTCACCAGATTAGGGAAGTTTTCAGTCATTATTTATTCAATGCAGATGTTGTTACAATTCATGCTGTCCCAAAGGTTCCTTAAACTATCCTTTTATTATTTGTTGTTGTTGTTGCTCTGATTAGATGTTTTTTTCTACCGTGTCTTCCAATCACTGAATCAGTTTTCTGCTTCATCCAACCTACTGTTTATGCTTTCCAGCGTATTCTTCATTTCAGATGTTATAGTCCTCATTTGTGACTGGTTATCCTTTATAGTTTTTATGCATTTTTCATGCTGCTGAGCATCTTGTAACCATTACTTTGAACTTTATATCGGATAAATTGCTTGCCTCCATTTCATTTAGCACTTTTTCTGGGGATTTCTCCTGTTCTTTCACTTGGGGCCTGTTTCTTTGTCTCGCCAATTTGGCTGCATCTTTGTGTTTTTTTCTATGTATTAGATAGATCTGTTATGAACCCCAGTCTTTGTTGTGTGGCCTTATGTAGTAGGTGTCCTGTGGGGTCCAGTGGTACAGTCTCCTTGATTACCTGAATTCCAGGAATGTCTCTTATGTGGGTTAAATGGGCCCTGATGTTGTAATTAAATCTTTATTATTATTGGCTCATTTGTGCATGGGATCAACCCTCAGGCTGGCTGACTGTGGGCTCAACCTCCACCATGGCATATAAGCTGCTGTGCAGGTGTGACCACACAAAGTGAAATTCACCACAGCAGGTTTGGTGCCTGCTTAGAACTTCCTGTGGATGTGCTTGTGAAGCTTATTGAATCCTGCTCTGATGTTGTCTGAAACTGGCCATTCGGTGTGTTGGTTCTAGGCCTCTTGGGAGGGACTCCGGTGCAGGCCAATGTCAGGTGCTGCCTGGGATTAGCCCTTGTCAACCTGTTTGCAGCAGTCTGGCTTCTTCTGTAAATCCTTGCTTATAAGACTTTCTTCAGCTGGTCTTCAGCTAGTTATTCAGGATGATTATTCTATAATTGAGTTGTAATTCTAGTTTGGTCCTAGAAGGAGGTGAGTGTAGCTTCCACCTCCTCCTCTGCCATTTTGAATTTTCTCCCCTCTTATTTTTATGTTCTTCAAATTGTTTCTATAAGTACCCAAGTGATTAGAAAAATACAAGTAGGATCACAGTTCCTTCTTTCTTTCTTTCTTTCTTTCTTTCTTTCTTTCTTTCTTTCTTTCTTTCTTTCTTTCTTTCTTTCTTTCTTTCTTTCTTTCTTTCTTTCTTTCTTTTTTGGTATGTGCCCCTAGCGGGAACCGAACCCAGGACTCTCTGGTCTGCAGGCCGACATTCCAACTGCTGAGCCAAACCCGCCAGGGCTGATCACAGTTACTTTTGACTGATTCACATTTAATACCCCTTGATCCATAAAGCAAAGAATTCCTCTTCCTAACCACACTTGTGAAGGAGTTATATTTCCACTAGTTCCAAATGACACCCCTGTGTAAGTGGAAGAAGGCTTAGTCTAAGTATATACCTTTATGATTCCCTGGGATTCATATAGGACCCCAATGTTATTGACCAATATGGATGGTCATTAGGCATTGCATCCTGCAACACAGAGAATCTGGGGCTGGAAGGGACTGCCAGGGATCTTGTAGGGAGGACAGTTCATACTTTAAAGGGTACTCTGTGCAGATCTGCTCTAGGTACTTAAACACATTTCTACAATCCATTCTGACTGCAACTCTCAAATGTAGACATTATAACACCAATTTCGTAAATACAGAAATGAAGAAATTGAAATTTGGGAAGCTGTAGAAATGTGCCTGCATAAGAACCCACATAATTGTTATGCACTTTCCTGATACCTATTGTGTTTTTTTTGCCATTCATTCATTCGCACACATATTTGATTTTGTGTATTAGTTTTCTTCTCAACTGATTCTAGGATAAAAATGATATTCACATTTATAAAGAAAAATTCAAGACAAAGCTACTGTAAGAATAAGTGTAAAATGTATGGTTAATCATCAAAAGACTGGTACAATAATAAACACTAATAGACAATTAAGTCTAATATTTGGTCAAGTATTTCAGAAAAAATATTTATAAAAGGATACTTTTACCTCCTCAATAGAATTTTCAGGAAGCCTCACTGTGATGTAAAATCTCAGGTTCAGTACAATTAATTTCATAAATTTTGAGTCATGTTGATAATGTCATACCACCTTTCATAAATAAATTTTTCTTTAGATGTTTATAGTATGTTTGTTTTATTGGACATATGCTTTTATCATATAATAGGAGGATGTTATTATTATTATTATCATTATCATTATTATTACTATCATCATTTCTTTTGTAGGAAACTATATACCTGTTAGTTGGCCTAATTTATAGTTATCTCTTCAGTTATTATAATAATTTTTATAAAATTAAATCTATATTATGACATATAAGAGCTTTAAATATATTAAATGCACATCACAGAATATGTATTTAAAGTAGTTTATGGAGTAAAATTTTCTTTATGTTTGATACACAGTTTGTGTGGCAGCCATGTCAGGAATCTTTGCAGCCAATGTGTCTGAATAGCCCGAATTCCCTAAACCCAGAGCTAGCAAAATATTCTCTCCGTGAAATGGTGGCATAAACGGGAAAGAGAGGCTGTTTTCTAAAAATGTACATAATTAAAAATATAAATAGCATATTGATCAAATTAGAAGTAATGTATACTATGAATCTGCATTAATTTTCCATTTTCTTTACAAAGATAATCCTTCCATGAGGTGGTAGGAACTGTCTTTGTCCTGGTTTCCCATGGTCTTGATTTTAAATACATTGGGCTCATCCATTTTTCTTCCCCGTTGTCCTAATAAATTTAAAATCTAATTGCTACATATTCAAGACTTAAAATACAAGGTCTGACTCATCTGAAGACCTCTGTGAGGAACTACCATGCTGTAGGCACAGCCCTGGCCGCCGGGCCAAGCGTGATCACCCTGGGACGCACGCCCCTAGAGGGGTCTTGTAACACGTTTCACTTCAGGATCGGAGAGGTGACATGTGGAATGGAAAGTGCTTTGTTTTCTGAAGGAAGCTTTGCAATAAACTTCAAAGTGTGTGGGGAGGCAGAACAGGGTAAAGGGGATAAATGGTAATAGAAGGAGACTTGACTTGGGGTGGTGAACACACAGTACAATATACAGATGATGTGTTGTAGAATTGTATAGCTCAAACCTATGTAATTTTATTAACCAATGTCACCCCGATAAATTCAGTAGATATCTATAAAGAAAATAAATATATAAATTAAAAAAATAGAAAGTGTATAAAGATGGACAAAGGCATTAGCATTCCCCTGAATTGGGGTATGTAATTGCTATTATACTTCTCATTGAGCTTTTAACAGAATTGGGTCCTTTCGTTTCATTGCAATTTAGTCAACAGACATCTTAAACCTAAACTTTAGTGTCACCCCTACGGACAAGAAGGGAGAAGAGGGTTAAGTAATTTGTGTAGGATTAAAATAGTTCTCTACTGTTTATAATTAGTTATATTTATAATTATTGACAAGCCTATTGTCCTTTTTTATAAATATAATGTTTAATAAGTAGTTCTTGTGATAAGCAGAAGCAGTTTATACTTTCTGGGTGTTGTTAAATATGCAGAGATCACCATATTTCATTATTTATGAGGTTACTTTTGTAGTAATACAAATACTTGTATCTTTTCAATTCACTTTCCTTTCTCAACTACTGGGAAATAATGTTATCAACTAGATGTATTTTTTGTCATTTGTGAAGAGAATAATGAGGTGGAGAAGAAAAATATTTAATTATGATAGAACAGGCTTGCATTTTCAAATTGTTCTTCAGTGTAAAATAAATAAAAAAGCAAAAATGCGGAGATTGTTCTGAATTAAGCATTCATTTTCTATTTGCAACATTACTTGTGAATCTGATAATAAAGTTTTACGTTTGTTTAAAATATAAAACAGAAGAGAGAAGAGGGAGCCTCCTCTGCTGATTCGCTGGCTCGGGCCGGCCCGGGTCCGTGCTCCGGGGCTGCACTGCGGAGGGTCTGCCGTTCGCCTAGCTAGAGACGTGCACGTGCGCAAACCTAGGGACACACCCAGGAGCGCTGCCTGGAGAAACCTACTCCAGACACAGCAAACTCCTACTGTCCTGCTAATCACATGCGAAGGGAAGGAAGCATGTTCTGGAAAACCCACCAGTTGCTTGAAGAAGACTGGTCACAACCCCAGGAGTGGACCGACCGCTGGGATTAATCATCTTTGGTGGGAAGCAGAGTTTGCACCCCCAAATCTTTTGAGATGTTGATTATTTTAAGGTGGTTATTTTTCATAAATGAAATATCAGGAGAAAACTCTGGCCCTTCCCCTAATTGCCGAAAAGAGTGTAGATAGGGGACCTGACCCAGGAAGGAACTATCACCACAGGTAAGTCTAATTTAACATGAACTAAGCATGATAAACCAGGAGGAATCTAGCAAAACCTTTTCATTCAAAGTCCTCTCTATGTCCATTGTTAAAGATGGCCCAGCAAACATTTATTTACTGAACATTTCCTTCTCCGTCTCCATGTGCACTGCCTTTCTTCCCTCTGAGGTCTCAGACCACAAGACCCCCACAGCCCTGCTCGCCTTAGCTCAGGCATCTGAGCCCTGCCTGCCCAGTGTATCCTCAGCCCTCATAGTTTTATGGGACACAGTAATCAATGAACCAGAGTGGTGAATTTGGGGGTGGGGTATGTTGCTACCCTTCACGATCATGGCAAAGATGTTTCTAGAAACAGGAGTTGAAATGGTGAGAACACTTGCAAATGTATACTTTGGTTTGTACTCTGGGATTTAATCATTGACTACCACGCTGGAAATAGACAGAGGTCTGACCCAGGTGAAACCTGGAAGTAAAGGGTGCGGAGTGAGAACCGGTCTCCCCCAGCGCTCGCCCACGCCTGCTGCTCTCTGGTCTCCAGTGATTCCTTAAAGCTTTGTGAGCTTCCAGTTATCTGTCCAAAGGGCTCTCTGAAAGCCACGCTTGTGCAGACCTTATTTAATAAGAATTCATGCAGAAGTCTCATCAGCTGTGTCCAGACTGTACACAGGGACTGTTTCTGTGGTTTCCTAGAACCTCCAAAAGGAACTTGACTGTAATAAATGTTCTCCCTAAGCGTTTCATCAACCAGGAAAGGTTGTCACAAACTGTCATACCCCGTCCCAGTTATCTTTTCTAAACATTATTTACTCTCTTCGAAGAGGCTACATTTCTCCCCTCTCCTTTCCCTACAAAGATGGTGTTTTATCCTGAATTCTAAGCCACCCTGGAGAGATAGCTTTTCCCCCTGGATATTACCCATGTGTACATGAGGTATATATGCTAATAAACTTCTGTTTGTTCTTCTCTTGTTGATGTTTTGTTTCTGTTGTTGTTTGTTTGCATAGAGGACTCAACTAAAACTCAGAAAGGTAGAAGACACATTACTTTCCCCCCCCTGCAACTCTTGAAGCAGTATTCTTATTGACTGTGTTCCCAAAGGTACAAAGAGACTTTTATTTTTTAAAATTTTTCGTTATTAATTTTAGAGACAGAGGAAGAGATAGGGAGAGAGAGAAACATCGATGAGAGAGAACATGGATTGGCTGCCTCCTGCATGCCCCCCGCTGGGGATCAGGCCCACAACGTGGGCAGGTGCCCTGACCGGGAATTGAACTGGTGACCTCTTGGTGCAGGGTCGACCCTCAACCACTGAGCACACCAGCCAGGCTATAAAGAGACTTTTAGATGAAGGTGCCTACCAACTACCAACTGTGGAGACTCTATAAGTATTTGTTACAGTGATGGACGCGTGTGCCTGGTGCGAATGACGGACAGCGCTCAGAGGCGCCCGGGCTGGTTGCTGCTGCGCTGCGCACGAGAGCTCAGGAGCCTTCGGGCACAGACAGGACCCCTCCGTCTGACATCACGGCGAGGAGGGCGAGTCACCACGCAGTGTGTCCCTTCACCCAGATGTGTGGATTCATCCTAGAATCAAATCCGAGTCTTTCATAAAGAAACAAAGTTTCTTATTCCAACAGCTTAGTGGTTAGATAGCTGAAGACAGAGTTTATTTAATATGCTAGGAGACGTCGATATTAAAGTATTGCTCTGATGTGTGACCTTGAATTGTAGAAAGCAGCTCTTCGGAGAGCAACCTTCCTCTGCGGACATGAAGCGAAGACGCCAGCGGGAGGGGAGCGGGGCCCGCCGGCCCCGCCCTCACAGGGCCGCTCGGCTCTAGGGGGGAAGCCGGCTGAGACCAAGAACTGCCGACCGTAATAACAGAATCGGTAAGGGGACAATAATCTGAGGGCCAACATCTTCCTATCCGTACACAAGGATGCGTTTGTTGATTTTGGAGAGGGGGAGGGGGAGAGAGAGACGTCAAGGTGAGAAAGCAACATCGATGGGCTGGCTCCCCGTGTGCCCTGACCGGGAATCGAACTTGCCACCTTTTGACGTAGGGTGGCACTCCAACCAACAGTCACCCGGCCAGCGCACAAGTGCTTTTTATAGACAAAGATTTTTTAATTGAAATATCATTACAAAACTACGCGGTTAGAGTTCGTACAATTCAGATTTCAAAGAAGGAAGGAATTAAAATATGACTATTATAGAAATGTGCGAACACTCGTGTGAAATATCAGTGCTAACTATCATCTTGGACGAGGTACTCTGCCGGCTTCCCGCGCGGGTGGCAGGGCGCTTCTGCTCCCGCGGCTCTGGCAGAACCAGCCTGCGCTGCGTCCTGGGGCCGCCGTGGAGAGAGCGCTGGCGCCCCGCTGTGGTGCGAGCGTGCCAGTGCCACGTAAGAACAAGTCACTCCCTCTCCTCGGTCGCTCTACATCTGCAACATTTGGGACAATAAGCTAAGTCTCTGGAGACCTCTGCCTGCTCCTCCGCACAGAAGATCCTGGCGGGGAGGAGGGGGGATCAACATCCAACAATGTCATTAAGCTCCGTGCTCTGTGGGGAGACACGGTTACCTCGGGTCCTCCAGAGCTTTCCAGGACAGGATTTAGGGTGTGATTTAAGACCAGCCTTGGCCTTGATGATGATCCTAATCTCTGCAGAGATTCCATTTTTATTTTTTAAGTACACTTGCTCATAAGCCAGATTCCCAGCTCCTTTGTGGTTTTTGTGGTGCCAGAGATACATCCTGCTTGATGACTCGGTCTCAGGAGAGAGATGCCCGGTACAGGGAGCCATTAAATACGTTCATATTCTAATGGCTATGCTAGATTAAAGGGAAGAAAAGATTCCCCAGTTTCTCTGAGAAACTTCCTAAATTCCTAGGAAACAGTCCTATGCTACTGTGTGATGGTCAATCCAAATCAAGTAATCCATGGATGAAAATATTTAGAAATCCTGTCATGTAATTGCATCTTCACATCGTTGAGTAGAAAGGAAAAAAGGAGATGTAAGATCCCAAAATATGAACCAGGATCACTTGATGGAAGCATTTCCTGTGGAACCATGTGTATCCATCCTTCAACTGGAGCAATTGCGAGAGGGGCCAGAGCCCAGGTGCCCAGGCGGAGAGCGGTCGATTCTGGTCAGATCACACATTTATTTATGCAACGCAGTCTTCGTGGGCACTACTGTCCTCCAGGCACTGTGCTGGGAGCTAAGGATGGAAGAGGAACTCCAACAGACGTCCTTGCCTTATGGAGCTTTCAGACTAGCAGCAGAAAGGAAAATGATTCAGTACTAAGAAGGAAAGGTATTGGGAGATAGCAAAGGGCATGAATGGGAACTCTGATTAGTCCAGAAAGGCAGGTGCCAAGTGAGACTTCCTTGAGTCAGTTACCTCTGAGTTGAGACCCGAGAAGGAATTAATAAGGCGGAGGGCAGAGGAAAAAGGTCCGCCAGTGTAGGGAACATAACATGCAAAGGCTCCGAGGTGAGAGGGTGTGTACACACCATTGGTCAGAGTGCACAGACCACTGGGGGTCAGGGAGGGCAGCGAGGCAGTGGGAAGAAGAGGCACAGGTCACATCAGGTGAGCCACTGTAGGCTTTCAGTTCTTCTAAATGCAATGAAAGCCATTAAAGAATTTTAACATGATAGAGACATGATCTCACCTTTAGTCATTCCCTGGGTACAGTAATGGGTGGTGGTTTATCACTTTCAGGGGCTGAGCTTCTAATCACAGGGCCCTTTGAAGAAATGGCTCAGCCAAGTCTGTGTTCCCATAGAGATGTAATTTAACTCTTTCTTATTTGCTTTCTGGAAAAGATGAAAAGAGTGTGTGTGGGTGTGTGGGTGATTTAAACTAAGTCCTTTATCTTCTATTTATAAGACTAAACAAAAAAGTATTTTCCAAATGTAAGAAAACATTGCTAACCTTTAACTACACTAGTATAGATTTATAAAGTTAAAGCAATGTTAGAGTCTCTAATCTCTACAGCTACTATGAGTGGAAAGGTCTCAGAAATATAGATGAGTTATTCATTTTTTTGTTTATAGTGCACAATCATTTAAAAAAGCGTTCTGTTTATCAAACTCCTAGAAATTACTGAGTTTATCCTTGCCCTACTACTGAGTATTTCACTAAACTTTCAGAATTGGCCCAATTTGCTTACTCTAAATAAAACCTTAAAACATTCTCTACTATTCTCTATTGAACAGCACCCGAGAAAATAACTTGCTATTTTTCTAAACTAGTTGTGGAGTGGAGGGTGGGATGGAATTGGTGTGAGCAGAGATCGGCCTGGACTGGATTCCTCCTGGACCCTTACTTGGTCTGTGAACGCGGGTAAGTCTGTACGCTTGCTTGTTTGTGTTAAACACTTCGGCATCTGTAATTCTTCCCTCATAAAACAGGAATAGGGATTTCTGGATCTCTGTTTTTGTGTGTGTGTTAATTAAGAAAAATACAAGTTCCTTGCACAGATATTCAATTTTTTAAAAAAGTAATTAATTGCTTTCTCATGGAAAAGGAGAAACAGTCTTTTGGATGGCTCCTTGCTTCTTTTAAAAAGCTAACGCATCCTTACCTTTCCATTCTGTTGTATTTTGAAACACTGATGCTTTATAAAATATTAACTGAAGTGCTGTGTGTCATCTCCTAGAATCCTTCTCCCATTTCATCCTGGGCCCATCCCTGCATGACTTTCAGGGTCCAAAGATGACCTTTCCTTCCCTGGTTCTGTTCAGGTGGAGAACTTATGTTTGCAGTACCCTTTGCTCACAGCTCACTGGCTCTGTTAGAACTTCGCCCCTGACACACACACACACACACACACACCCTTTCAATGTTGAATTGCCAGGGGTTTAATAGTAGAAGCCATGTTTGACACATCAACATGTTTAGAAAAGAGATGTTCCTTCCTAAATATGAAAGGGAAAATTGGTTCAGTTACTTGAGTAACAACTGTTCTGCTTTTATGTTCTTCTCCGTTTTTGTGATAAAGTTCTGTGACAATAAGACTGCACGCAGTGGTTCAACGCCCTTGAGGAAGGCTGCAGCCAGAGGACACTGCCCTGGATGACGAAGCTCTTTCAGATCCAGAAGAAGAATCCCGCTTCCTTTCCTTCCCTGTACTCACACAGCCCGTCCTGTAATTAGCGGAGCAAGTCAATCTGAGCTAAGCTAGGCAAATCACTAGTTTTCCACGAAATAATTATATTTCGGTTGCTCCCAGACATGTGCACCTCTAAACCTGAAAACAGAGGAAGATGTTTTTCTTTTTCCTGACGGGGGCAGGGAGAAGAGTGGACGCGACAGCGGTGCCGTGAGTGGAGCCAGCACCCGGTGGAAAAGAAAGGGACGCGGGGGCGGGGGCGCGTGGGAACACCGAGTCCTGCACGGCGTTTCGGTGCGCAGAAAGTCCGGACAGGATCTGATAACTCTCGAGCAGAACAAAACGAGGCTTTTCCAACGTGCCGTGCCCTCCCCAGAGCTCCGAGCGGGTCTAAGGCAGCGGCGCCAGGGCTATGTAGGTAGCGCCCTACCTGAGCCCGGGCTGCCCCTCTCGACCCCGAGACTTCGGCGCGCCACCCCCACCCCAAACACTCAACGCACCAGGGTGGCTCCTGGGAGCAGCCTGCGCGGAAAAGGGCGCCACGCGTGGGTCGCGCCGGCCTCTTCACTGGATGGACGCCCGACGCTGCCTCCGGGGCGGGGACAGCTCCGGCCACCTTGCGCCCAGCGCGGCGAGTCCCCGCAGAGCTCGCTGGCCGCGGGGGTGGCGGACCTCGGCGCGCTGTGTTTGCGAGAGGGGAGCGCAGCGGCCGCCCCCGCGGCCAGCGGGGCCCCACGTCGCCCGCGGGCTCGGGCAGGTGCGCGGCGCCCCGGCCCGGTGCTCGCGTCCACCCGCCCCGCGGCACGGGCGCCGCGCCCGCCCCGCCCCCGCCCCCGCCCGCGGGCCGCCCGGGGCAGGGCCTGCAGCTGCGGTCGGCGAGCTGGGACCGGGCATGGGCCGGCAGCCGGAGGCGGAGGGCGGCTGAGGGCGGCCAAGGGTTCGCGCCGGGCCAGGCACCGTGCCGGCTCGCGGCGGGGACCGAGCCCGTGAGCTGCAGAGACTCGGCCCCGCGGCGGCGGCGGGGACCGGCGGTGGCGGTCGCTGCCCCGCACTGTGGGGGCAGAGCCAGCGGCGTTGCGGGGCGCGATGCGCTGAGCGCTGGGGGGCCGAGCGTGGGGCTCTGGGGCGCACCGGGAGCCCAGCCCATGGAGCCGGCGGGCACCGGGCGGAGCCTGCCTGTGCCGCCGCCGCTACTGCTGCTGCTGCTCCTGCAGGTGGCGGGGCCAGCGGGCACCCTGGCCGAGACCCTGCTGGACGCTCCCAGGGCCATGGGCACCAGCTCCAGCCCGCCCAGCCCTGCGAGCGTGGTGGCTCCCGGAACGACGCCGTTCGAGGAGAGTCGGTTGCCCGTGTTCACCCTGGATTACCCTCACGTGCAGATTCCCTTCGAGATCACCCTGTGGATCCTGCTGGCCTCCCTGGCCAAGATTGGTGAGCGAGCTCGGAGCCGCGGGCAGGGCAGGGGCGATCGGGGGGAGGTCGTGTGGGAGAGCTAATGTGCGGGTCGTGGTGGCCCACTCCCCAAGCACCAGGCCAGGGCGACATTAGAACAACTTCTGGTCAAGAAGAACCCAGGGAGGAGCTGTTTCCTGCTTGGGTTCTTAAGTGGACATTGGCCTTGAAATAGCCCCAAGTATCAGCCCATCCACACTTAGCGATTTGCTGCTTACTTCTGCTTGGTTAGCCGAGTGTGACAGTCCTCCGCCGAAGCGGAGACCTGTTGACTGAGGGAGAGGCCAGCGGCTGCAGTTTATTGCCCTCACCTCCTGGGAGAGGCTCAGGGGAGCACCAAGGCTAGAGTGGCCCAAGCCCAGGATGCTGGAGGGGAGGGATGTGCTGGTGACACAGATGCTGCCATGCGCCTGACTGATGATGAGCATGGAAGGGGACCAGGGCACCAGAGTGCCCGCAGCTGGGACGCGGCACTCTGTCTCCTCCCTCCTTTGGGCTGAGGACTTGACTCTCCAGGAAGCATTTTCTTTGGCGACTGAGGCCAGTGGGCAAGATGCAGATTTAAAAAGAAGTACCTGCTTTTTGAACTACCTTTACCTCTCATCTGGGAAGCAGAAGCCTCAGGATGTATTTTCTCACTTGCATCCTCCTCCTGCCCCCAATCTTCTGTTATGATTGTGGTGCTTTACATTGTTTTCACTTTATCGTTTAAATACTTTTTTGTAATGATTGTTGTAATGATTCAAAAGTTATCAGGGCAAAAGAACGTATGTGTTATTACCCATGTTTTAGACATTTGGCCGTGAAAGGTCCTGTGCCTCAAGGTGAGGCAGTTTCCATAAAGGATGACAAGCTCCTTAAACCCGCAAGGAGCTTACCGGTGGGTAGGAGAGATGGTACACACGCCAGTGATCATTACACAGGAGAGGGCTAACCAGGGTGAGCAGTGCAGAAGAGATAACATGTCAGTGCAGGGGCAGGAATCACTTCCTCGCGCACAGGAAGCATTTATTCTGGGTTTTCAGGGATGGCCAGGATAGTTAGTTGGAGAAGCAGGGGAACCCCATTCCAGAGAGAGGGAGGTCTACTGGGAGGGAGGCGCAAAGCGGCTAGAAGGGCTGGCATGTGGGCGGCTGGAAGGTGCGGGAGGTTAGCCTGAAGGCGGCCTTCTAGGTCGGACTAAATGAATCGATTCTGTTAATGGTGGCGAAAGGAGGCACATGCTATTTAATGATTTTGCCATTGTAATTACCACTGTTTTAATTCCACCCGAGAAACAGAATTAGAGGAAGTGAATTTCCCCTCTGTCAAGCCGGATACGCACATCTGCATACACCCCTTGTCTGTAATAATAAACTAGGTGCCATCTCAGATGGTCCTTACACCAGACTGCCATGGAGGAAGGACAGATATTAACACTCCCACTTGGTAGAGGTGGAAACTGAAGCATTTATATGAGTTACCCACAGACCCACCTAGTGGGGAACCAAATGCAGGCTCTGTTCTCTCCACGAGGCCCAAGCCTCTGCCAGGGAGGGCTGCTCTGTGCCCTGTTTCCATTACTGCGTCTGTTGCCATTTTTATTCCATTACAACTCTTTCTTCTGTTCTTCACTCCTGACTATTTTAACCTGTTAATCACACTAATAACAGCCGCACATAGGCACTTAAAAGTTCATTTTGTCTAGTTTCCCAACCATCCTGGGTCGGGTGATCACTTAGTTTCATATTCGAGGAAACTGAGAAAAGAAGATGCTAACTTGCTCGTGGGTGAGTCAGAATCTACCCAGGCTGCCTGATGGCTCATCTCTGTGTCTATCTCAGAGGCTTTTTTGGTGGTGAAAATTCAGTGAGAATAGATACGCATGTCACTGTTGGAATGATGCTCAGCGTGTGGTAAACAAGGACTGCCGTCGCAGCAGGGTGGCCGTGGCGTTGGTGCCGGTGCCTCTGCTTCTGCTGCAGGCTCAGCCATCTCCAAGTGCGCTCCTCCTGCGGGTTGCCTTTTTTACTTACTCGTTTTCTATCATAATCTCTTCATCTTATGTGACCTTATCCCAATAATTGTGTGGTATGAGGTCACAGGTGTTTGATCTGCTGCTGGCTATTTTCTTATGCAGATAGAATTCTGCTGCGTGGCACTTGCTGTTCTCGGATCTGCCTGCCTCCCCCGGATGCCGAACTTCTCTGGCTAGGTTTCCTCTTTCCTTTCTGCATCTGGGGTGGCACAGAGCTGGAAACAAAGGCGGACGTTCTTATCTCCTGGCCAGAAGGGTCTAAGGAGGGGACCAAGAGAGACGGCCATGGCTGGAGTGAAGGGGACAGTTCTCAGAGCAGAAAGTACTTGGGGTCTTTTCCAGATTCTTCCTGTGTGTAGTCCTTCTCATGCTTCTTGTTCCTGGAGGAGCCTGGAAGTTCTCAGATCTCCCGACACCTCCCCCGGGCCCTGCGCGTTCTGTTGGCTTTGGGGAGGACTGTCCTGGTACTGTGGGACACTGTCACCGCCCGTTAAGTAGTCTTCTAGTCATTCACATTTTATTTTAACTTTTGTAATGAAGAACACTATTATTTTGGGGGACTAGTGTGTCCTAATTGGCTCCTATTCGGGGAGGATGACGAACTGAGCTGTGCAGAGGCACGTGACGCTTCAAGGTAACAGGAACATTAACTCCTGCAAATGCCGTGGTTTCTGTTTGGGGCGCTTTCATGCCATGTACTTAGTGTACCTGGACTCACCTCCTGGGGAGACGCTGCGAGTGATCAATCTAAACAAGGGTAAACAGATCGCCCCCAAAGGAGACTTCCAACAACATTTGCAGGAGGATCAGATCACTATGATGTGCACCTGAAACTAATATAATACTGTATGTCAATTGTAACTGAAAAAAATTTAAATCATGCCTGACAGTGAATTCAGAATAGTTTTCTAGTTTGCAACACAGTGGACATCTAGAAAAATTACAATCAGAAGTGAGAAAATAAACTTTTGGCAGCTCGAATAAGTCGATTTAACTTTCTACTGCCTTACCTGATTATTATGGAAAATGAACTTTCTAATTATTTGGCAAAAAAAAAAAAGTTCATTAGTAATAAAGTTTCCTAAACTGATGATGATGAGGTGGAGGAGGGTGTGTGTGTGTGTGTGTGTGTGTGTGTGTGTATGAAGTGGGTTAAATAAATAAAAGAACATAGAGAATTTAATACAGCTTTCAAAAAAATGTGGCAAGAAACATCTCCCAATTTGTTTTCCACTTCAATCCTCACACGTGTTCTTTCATTTTGAATATTTGCATTTTGAGTAAATTGGTTTTTTAACAGAAAATGCACACTTTGCTTGGTAAGTCCTGTACCCAGGCTAGAGTTCCACAGCCTGGAAAAGTTCGGTAGCCAAAGAATAATGAAGAGAAACATTTCCCGGAGTGTCTAAGACAGTCCCCTCTGGTTTCCTTGCCTGTGCCAGGGTCCGTGGGATGGGTCCTGAGCTGGGTGGCTTAGGCCTGCCTTCTACCTCTGCTCAAGGCTCAGGCACAGAGCTCGGGGTCCTCGTCTCCGACCTCAGCGGTTCCCTAGAGGCCCCTTTGTTTCTCTGTGGTCTTGTGCAGCTGACCTGTTCGCCTCTTCCAGGTGTCAACACTCATCCTGCCCGTGGTATTTCCTTTGTCCTTAAATGTCGGGTTAGGATGCAGAATTTTCCCTTTCCTTCCATTCTGTTGTCTTGAAATCAAATAATTTGTATTTAAAGGAATGACAAAGTACCTCAATGTGGCTGGTGTGGCTGGTGAGGCTCAGTGGTTGAGCGTCGACCCTGCAGCAAGAGGTCCTGGTTCGAGGCCCAGTCCAGGCACTTGCCAGGTTGTGGGCCCGATCCCCAGTGGGGGGCATGCAGGAGGTAGCCTGTCAGCGTTCTCTCTCATTGAAGTTTCTATCTCTCTCTCCATCTCCCTTTCTCTCTCTCTCAAATCAATAAAAGAAAGAAAATTAAGGGACTGACAATGCAATTTGGTCATGAAGGCTTCTCCTTTGGACTCCACGCTGTCCTGAGTTGGAGTTTCCTTGGATGATACCCGCCTGAATTACCCAGACCTTGCCCTTCATCTGTTTCTCTTTGTACTATTTGGTGTTCCTGACATTCACTAGCTGGTTGGTCAGGTGCAGCTCAGGACTTGCCCTACTGTGTGAGCCACATCTCACTTGGAGTCTATTTCTACAGCCTGGCGTTCCTGGTGGCAAGTGTTTGTTCCTGATGAAGCTAAAAGAAGGGCTGTGATTCCCTTCTGCCTCAAGCCTTCATCTTGTCCCATTGTGCACACTGTACATCTCCTTTCTGTCTGCACGGTGACTTCAAGAGCATTCTCACACTCGTTCTAAGGACCAATTCAGGTGCTTTCTTCAGAATGTTATCACTGTGTTCCACCACAGGAATACTTGTGTACCTTCTGAAATAAATAGCACATTGTTATTACAACCTAATATTTTACGCCAAAATGTTACTTTTTATATCAACTTTAACAATTGCAATATTATTTATCATTAATGAGATGCTTTATTTATTTATTGGCAGAATTCTTTTAGATATCTTGAAGCCCTAAGATGTATACAAAGAATCTTTTGTATAAACGTATTTGTTTGTTCCCTGTAGGGTTGAAACACTGACCTGTAAAATCAAGTGAATTTGATGGTTTGTATATGGATAGATTTTCACCAATGATCGAATTCCAACTTTTTGTCTTGTAATTTGGACCTGCTTTGTATTTAATTTATCTTAACAATGTTAACATAGATTTGCAAACATGCTTACCAGTTTGTCTTCATTGTTACTTCTTGTATCTTCCCTTTCCTTCCAGATCTTTTTCTTTTTACTGAAATATGTTCTTTAGTGGATACTTGAGGGAGGATCTTTGAATGACAAATTCCCTTTGTCTTTGTCTAAAAATGTCTTTATTTTTATTATACTCTTGAATGATTATATAAGAGTATAGGAGTTAGGTTATTATTAACTCATCAGTTGATAGATATTATTTCATTTTTTTCTGCCCTCATTATGTTGTTATTCTCATTGGTTTTAGGAATTAATTTGACTTTTCTCTATGCTTGTATTTGAGATTTTCTGTTTGTTATTCTGTTGTTTCCTCAATATGAATTTATTATTTTTTTTCTTGCTTAAAATGTGTTGTGCTTCCAAGATTCTCAGTGGTGTTTATGTTTTTTCCAGCCTACCATTTTATTTTGTGTGCTTCTCATCTGTGGTTAACCTACTCACTGGAGTTTTCCTTTTAATGATATTTTCAATTAAGCATTTCTGGTCCTTTTTCAGGATTATGTGCAGTTTGCTCATGCTTTTTATTATTTCATTATAGGTTTTATTCATCTTTTCATTAGTTTGTTTACTTAAACTGTATTTCTTTTACTTTTGTTGTTGTTTGTTTTTAGATTGTTCTGCTATTTCTAGTTTTTGGGGGGTGGCTAATTCATATGTTCATCACATCTACTGACAGTCCCTTTTGGATATTATTTTATACATTTTAGCTTGTATCCCGAGTCACCTCCAGCAGGGACTAGTGACTGGAAGGCTCCTGCTCTGCCCAGCCCAGAAAGGCTGTTACAAAGTTACAAAGTGGGCCTCTGTATTCTGCTGGACTGGGTTTCAGAGGCTGGGTTTTAGTATGCGTTTCTTTAGTTTGGTTTTCCTATGTGATTCTAGTACTGTAAATATAGACCTTATACAAGTATGTGGCACGTATGTGGTGGAGACCTGGAGTTTGATACTTCACAGGTGAGTTTTCCCTACAGGTGACTTTTCCCTCTGCCCGAGACCATACAGAGTTGATGTGTTCCCTTTCATTGTTCCCTGGCTATAAACTATTTGTTTATTTAGGACAGAGTAGCGCTTTGATACTCAGGAATTTAGGCCTGAGTGCTTCCCTCACTGGTCTGAAGTCCTGGTGTGGGTGTGCAGGTCCTGGCACACCAGGCAGGGGTGTCTGCAGCGCTCCGGGTTCTGCGTCTGGCCGTTCACCCTGCACCTCCCACTTTTATTTCTCTTCTTATTTCAGGCCTTCTAGACGCTGAGAAAATGTTGAACATGGCCAGTTGTTAATGTTGTATGTTTGTAGTGAGCAGAGGCTCCGCCTGGGTCCAACTGTTGAACGGCTCAGTGGCCTTGTACGAGCACTTTTTAAGAAATGCTTTCTATGTAATGTTCCAATTCCGTGCATATGCTCTGCTCATAGATATCATCACGGGTTCTCTTGAATTTAGGTAAAAATGATATGTGCTTCCCTCTCTGCAGGGCGTGGAGCTGTGAGCATTCTGCCTTCGTCTGAGGATATATTCGCACTTGTATGGGATGGAAATGTCACAGCTGATGATGAAGTGTTGGACCTAAGCTTTGGAAAAGATAGCCCCAGATTAGAAGAGGAGGACCCTGGTGCAGTTTCAGTTCTGCCATTAACTTTGCCTTGTCACCCTGGCGAGACTTCACCTACTTGGTCTCTTATTTAATGAGTAGACGCAGGGATCCGGACCCGCCCGCCTGGGGACCATTTCCATCGGGAGGACAGCAGATACTCTATAGGGAGGAAATTACTTATAACAAAGGTTTCACTCTTAGAGCAAAAGCAAGTTAAGCCAAGAGAAACATGTGTTTATTATACTAAAGTGGTGTGTAGGTATGGGGTATTGTCATTCTAAATGAGATACGCACAATTACAGGTTACTCTCTGGCAATTATATGTTTTAAATATAATGAATCATAATTGATGTACTTCCTGTAATGACCCTGCACATTGTTCATCACTGTACAAGCACTTTCTAATCTTCATTGAAATAATGCACCCCTTATTTGAAGATGTGTATGTAGCTCTTCGTAATTCCAGGGAAGGGCGTGGGAACTCTGAAGGCGCTCCATGTGGCTGGGACAGAGTCGTATTTTAAATGTGAATTGCACATTATTACTTAGTGTTGGCATACAAAGGCTCACTGGCGAAAGAAAAGAAAAATCAAATTCACAATTATGTTTAGAAATTTCACCTGAAAAGGAATCCCTGGGCAGCCCACCTGCAGGTGAGAGCACTCTGAAACCGAGTTCTGGGGTTTTGTCCCATAGAAAGTCCTCACAGATCACAGGGCTGTATCTCCCGGACGCAGCACTGGCGATTCTGATACTCTGTTTCCAAGCGTGTTCCCTGGGATCCACAGGCTGGGAAACCCGAGCCGTGTAATGCCACCGAGTAAAGGCTTTCATGGTGGCAGTGGAGGGCGGGGTGGGGAGACTGGGTAATCGCTGACAAGGGCGGAGCTTGTCCCCTGCCGGGTATTTGGGCCAGGGCTTCATACTCATTATCTTACTTAATTCTCACAGCAACCCTGGGAGGCTGGCACCATTATTATCCCCAGGTTTGACAAATAGATGAGGAAACAGGTTTAGAGAGCTTAGGTAACTTGTCCAAAGCACTGTAGCTCTTGAGAGGCAGAGGTGGGACCCTTGGCCGGGGCACTTCGTAGCTCCATGGGTCTTGTCCTGCCTCTCGTGGAGGAGGGTGCAGAGTTCCAGGCTCCTGTCAGTGTGTCCAGGGCACCTTGAGGAATCTGATGTCACCTACTCATCACCTGGAGCCTGAAGCCGGGCTGCACTGTGTCTTGCGCCGACTGTCAGATTTTCACCATGAAGTCAGACACTATGTAGTGATCAGAGCATCCCTGCTTCAGGGAGCATTGTGAGGACCACCTGGCATGCCCTGGAAGCAGTCACAGCCCCAGGGCAGGAGCAGTCCGGCCTCATGGCAACTGTCCCCTGCAGGACGGAAAAAGCCCAGGGCAGGCCCCGCGGCCTGGCTCACAGGCAGATGTGGGACCTGAGTCTAGAATGTTTGAATCTTGTTCTAATCTTCTCCACCAGCTAGAACTTGGGAAATGTAGAATTCTGTAGAATTCTCAGCGATGCTTTTGAAATATATATTTATCATGTTAAGGATTCATAGGTTAAATGTTAAACCCAAATAATTTTAATAGGCCAAAGTGTAACCCCAACAGATTAGCAGGAAGAAAGGTGTCAAATCTGCCTTCTCATTACACGTACATACATGCTTACTGGCTCGCACATGTACACATGCACACGCAGACACACATGCACACATACATGACATTCCTTAGGATGCAGGCCTCATGAGGAAGGCGCTGTGTCTGACTCCCTGCCAGGACAGTGGCCTGTGGCTGGCCTCAGATAAGCACCAAGTGGACACTTTGTCCATCTCCACTTAATCGTGTGACTAAGGTGGCCACTCACCTGGTTTGCCCATGAAGTCCACGGTTACATGTGTCATCCCAACATATACTAATTGCGTATGCCCTTCACTCCCAAATGCACTAGTTGTGTGATCATTTACCTGGTCACCCTGCTAGCCGTGCATACGCTACTACTGCACATACTTGGGTGACTTCGGCTCTGCTGTCTAAAATCCCCACTCTGCTCTTGCTCCCTGTGGACTTGGGGTGATTAATAACCTCTCGAACTTCAGTTGTTTCATCTGTAAAGTGGGTTTACAGCAGCTTCCTGTCAGGTCGTTGTGAGGACGGCAGTGCTCTGAGGTAGTGTGCTGTCTCCGGCTGGAGCTTGGCTGGCCCTGGGTTGAGAACAGGTCTGCTGCCTTCCTCCGGGCATGCCAGCCGATGCCATGGGAGCCGAATTGTCCCATTGCTGGATCGTCTAGACGTCCCTGTCTCCTGCTGTGGTGTTGTGCACAGGTCTCTCTCTAAATCACACGTTCTGGTTTCCAATAATACGCAAGGTTAAAAGTTCATCTGAGAGCTTTTGTAAGTTGGCCCGCTGTGGAAGAGGAAGGCAGTGGCCCTGTTTTATCCCGGTCTCTGTCTTGGAAACTGGAGGGTGTGCAAGCCAGGCACAGAAGGTGGGGACCAAGAGGTGAGCGCACAAGTCTCTGCAGGAGCACGCTCTGCGGACCCCGCCTCCCAGCCCAGCTGCTGGGTCTGCTCCACGTCGCCAGGGCCCGGGGCCCCAGACATGTCACAGGTAGGAAAATGCGTTTTTCAGAAGGTGAATTCCAAGTCCCCTGGTACTTTAGGTATAAACAGAGTTTCTTTAGGAATCTGATAGGAGAGGGTTCAAGCAGAGTGCTGCCGGGGTGCGGGGGGCGGGGGGGGGGGTCCTTGCTGTGAAGCTGCCAGGCTCAGGGGCCCAGCATTCTGGAGCGGAGGCACCTGGCTGAGGGTGCGCCCCTCCACGGAGTGGGGAGCGAGGACACCACAGCGCGACGGGCGGCCCTCCCTTCCCGTCCGACCCCAGAGGGGTCCTTAGTGTCGCTTGGCCTCCTCCGCAAGGGCGTTTCCCTGCGCATGCTCAGTACTGCCTGTAGCCCGAGGAGCTGACACGTTTCAGGGAGTTCGAGGACATACCTGCCTGGGGAGAACGCTCTGCCCGCGTCTGTGCCTCGCGGCTCCTGAGCACTGCTGTCGCGATCCGACGCGGCCGCTTGTGCCGCTCAGCTGTGTGCTCACTGTCCCTCGGTCCCCACGCAAGACTCTGGGGCGGGGGCCTGTGGAGCCTTAAGGCTAACGATGTCCAGAGTCTGTAGTACTGTTTCCATTGTCAGTTATTTCACATCTAGAATCTGTTTTGATTCTCAGAGTCTCCCTCCCTCCCTCCTCTCCCCTCCCTCCCTTCCTCCCTCCCTCCCCTCCTCCCTCCCTCCCCCTCCTCCTCCCTCCTCCCCTCCTCCCTCCCTCCCCTCCTCCCTCCCTCCCTTCCTTCCTCCCTCCCTTCCTCCCTCCCTGCCTTCCTCCCTCCCTTCCTTCCTTCCAATTTTTGCAGCTGTCACTCATTCTCGCGCTTACATGCCAAGCTCTGCTCGTGAGTGCTCATGGTTTTCAAAGGGATTTGGTTGACAGGACAGCTGATTTACGTATTTAAGGACTCTCCTCTTCAGTGCTGTTTATTTTTTCGTCTTTTTATTTGGTCTCGATGTTTCAGCTGTGTGTGTGAGGCCACTGAAGCTGGGGAGCTGCCACCACCTAGGTCTTTCCACAAATGCCTGCAGCGCTCAGGCCCCAGCCCTCCGTTTCCCACCAGGTATTTGGTAGGTTTGATTATTATTCGAATGAGCAGAATCCTTATGATGAAGGTGGAGCCATTGAATGTGTGTGATGCTCTCACCCCGATGCTCAGTGGCGCCCCCTGGTCTTCGTGCCGGGAGCTCACCGAGGACCTACAGGAGCGCAGCCGGGGAGCAGGCGGCCCGCGGACGTGGTAGGCAGGGCCCCAGCGCCTCTGGAAGCAGTGACCTCGGGCAGACGGTGTCTTAGTCCAGCCCCAGCCCCAGCGGCATGTGACGGACGAGTGACTGCTCCTGAGTGTTAGCAACCACCCGGCTGAAAAATGAAGTCGGTGACAATTACTGGCGACTGTGGAGGTTTTTGTTGTTGCTGTTTTTTTGTTTTGTTTTGTTTTTTATTACTATAATGTGATCTATTTATTTTAAGCAAATTATAAATTTGTGTAGAAGTCAGGCTCTTAGAGGAATAAAAACCAAACAGAAAATAAAATTGCAGCACAAGGTGGAGGGGAGGGAGTGGACTCCCCGGATAACCTTGCCCAATTTAATGAGAGCAGTAGGCAAACAACAAAACCCAAATCGCCATAAATTATTTACTACCACATGGGCTGCAGGCATGGCAAACCCTAGGACTTCGCCTGGAGCGTGGGGCGTGACGTGGAAGCCGCCGCCCGCCGTGGCTGGGGCAGCGCGAAGCTGTCACGGTCCTGCGCCGCCTTCGCAGCATGGCTGGCGCCTGCCCCGCTGTCTCCCCACAGCCTCTGGGCGAAGGGTCATTCAGAAATAGTCACCAGAGCCAGCTGCTCCCAGAATCCGGCCATTCCCCCTAAACACCTCTGAACGGTCTCTTCAACTCTCATCTTTTCTCGCTCAAACCCCTCCATCAAGGACTGTTCTAGACGGAAAGAGAAAAAGGAAAGAAGGAAAGAGCAAGGTGGCCCGGGAGCCAGGAGCGGCCGCTGAACGTCAGGCTGTGCAGTCAGTCACGTGACGGCGGCCTCATCACTGTGAAATCTATCCGGTGCTGGCGACTCAGGAGCTCTGGCCCATGGAGAGCGGGGCGTGAAACCCGAGGCGGAGACTTCTCTAAATAAGAACGCTCCTGTGTCCCCGGGCCGCTCTCCATGCCTTTCCAGCAGGGTCCTGTTCCCCTCCTGGCTGTGTTGGTAATTCCCCTGGCATCTGCCGACGACCTTCTGGGCACACATTTCACACTCAGAATATATGCAGAAGCCCTTTGAACGCTGTCCAGAGTCGTTAATGCCTGGGACAGAGCTGCCTCCGGGTGTGGCTGAGCCAGTTGTCGCTTCTGGGCAGGTTGATGGCATGCTGTGTGTATTCCATCTTGGTTTCACTGTGCTCATGGGGCATTTTGAAAAATTCATACAACACAGACCTCTGATTTTTCTTCTGTTGGCTGCCATAGAATCTCTCCTTTCCCAAGTGCACTGAAATGTGCATCGTGGGCAGGCCTTTTCCCTGGGAAGGCCTGGCGACCAGGAGAGGACACCAAAACCCAAGTGTGGGGCCACTCAAAATTATAGTGGAGGGCAGGTGTGGCCCTCCGGAGACCTTAGCACAAGGCTGATAGCCACCAGCCTTAGATCTGAGACCTGGCAGCGCCATGGGCGAGACCCTGGGAGCACAGCCGCCCGTCCCTGCAGAGCGGGTAGCCGGCGAGCCCAGGCCTGTGGACGGCGCACAGGCTGCAGACATGGACGGTGGACAGCGAGCGAACTGTGCGGCTCCCCCAGGCCACCGAGCTCCCACAGGGCTAGGATCAGACATGCTAGGCAGCTCTCACTTTTTACTGATCCTTTCATAGAGGTATGTTGAGGAAGATCAGCCAATGTTGGGTGGGCTTGGGTTTATGAATGGATTGGAAAGAGGAAGAGAAGAGGGACACAGAGAAACAGACAGAATAAGAAAACGATGCTTTGAAGAGAATCTACTTATCTCTGACAACTGCAAGAGATAAATGTGAGAATCCGGGTTGCAATTAACTAACGAAGCACATAGGTGGCAGGAAAAAGTGATTGTGTGGGCTGTTCCCAGAGAATAGTACAGTCTGGTCATTTTCCAGCAGGGGAGAGAGATGGGTTGGATACAGAGCATGCTAGATTTTGCTCATTTAAAAAAATGTTTTTGTACACACTAACCTGGTGTTTGTAGTTAGGCAAGAACACCTATGTTTCTGGGGGGTAAAATCTTCTAAAGCAGGATTCTTGCCCTGGCCGGTTTGGCTAAGTGGTTGGAGCATTGGCCTGCGGACCAGAGAGTCCCGGGTTCGGTTTTCGCTAGGGGCATGTACCAAAATAAATAAATAAATAAAGCAGGATTCTATGTGTATATATTTTTAATCTGATTCATATGACATCACTGAAGAGCAATGTTTATGGAAAGACTGTAATAAGGACGAATAAATTTATGCTAATACAATGCAACTACTGAAGCAAGACAAGTTTGAAGAGAATGGTGTAGAATGATGTTTCTGATTCTTCAATTACTTTAAGATTGCTAGACAACCCCCAAAGCTGGGAGAGGGCGTGGGGCAGATTCCCCGGCACCTCCCCAGAAGGCCACAGCTCTGAGGGCGAGGACTGAACGTCTGTGAAGCCCGTTCTCCTCCCTGTCCCGTCTTCGGCTTTGAAAGGACAGTGTGACTCGGTAACAGAACAATGTAAGATGATTATTTTAGCAGGAAGTAGTCGAAATGGTAAAGTACATCATTAGTTTTTATCTTTTGAAAGCTTGTTAGTGGTAAAGAATCTAACATAAAATTCAAAACCATGACTAACCCTAAATACAAAGGGAGAAATGGGGTTTATGGAAAAGTACAGTATTTGTTTATTTACTATTTCTTCACTGGCTTCCCTCAAACTACTTATCTTGGAAAGGAAGGCACTGAGTGGCTTTGTACTGACCAGTGTGCAGAATTATTGTAAATATACTTTCCATAGTGCATGACAGTGTCTTTGAAAGTTCCTAGGAAAAGAGTGAGCTTTTGGGCGTCAGAAGGAGCCCTGTAGGCGTGCGGGCCTGCGGCGGTCTCTTCCGTGGACTGGGTTTCATCGGAGGGCCACAGGGACCTCTCAGGCGCGAGGCCGGGCGCTGGCAGTGGGGTTGCTCACTGTACAGTGTGCTCCGTGTGCTGCCCGCTGTGGCTCAGCCTCTTCGACAGTCAGGGGACTCCCTTCGTGACTGGCCTGCCCTGCACCTGGGGGGACTGGGTGTCTGCTGTCTCCGGCCCTGGAGGCCCAGGAGGCCCAGGAGCTTCCCCCAGGCATCCTGTTCGTGCTCGGGGCGTAGCTCCTCCCTACACCTCAGGCGTGGGTCCAGAAAACTCTGTCAGTGGAAGGGAGAGCTTGCTGTTGTTTAAACTGGTGACTTTCCTTGGAATCCAGAGAGATTTAGGCCTTTTATTCTCATAACAAAGTTCCAGGGAGCAGCATGTCCGCTGCCTCTGCCTTTGGTCCTGCAGGGGTCCTTGTGCACAGCGTGGGGTGTGGTGTCTCTCATGAAGCACCAAGGGCCAGAGGAATTGTGATGACTCTGCATGAGTGTGAGTATCTGCATGTGCACCTGTCCTTGTGTGCCATCACACCGCCACACATGCACACACACACGCACACACACATGCTCACACAGCTCTGAAGTCTGTCATGAGTAGTGCCAGGCTGCTGGTTAAAAACTGAATATGGCCCTGGACAGTTTTGCTCAGTGGTTGGAGCATCGGCCTGTGGACTGATGAGTGTCAGGTTTGATTCCAGTTAAGGGCACGTACTTCAGTTGCAGTTCGATCCCCGGCCCTGGTTGGGGTCATGCAGGAGGCAACTGGTCAATGTGTCTCTCTCACATCGATGTTTCTCTCTCTCTCTCCCTCTCTCCCTCGCCCTCCCTTCCACTGTATCTGAAGATAAATGGATAAAAGTATCCTCAGGTGAGGATTAAAAAAAAAACACAACTAAATATGAAATTTCTAGTTATCTTCAGGCCCAACTTCTTGTGCAGAGAAAAACATAATACTGAGAATTGACCTTACCTTGCTGATGGCCATGGACTGGAAATAATGAGTCGGAGATTGAAAAAAAGGGTTGAGCCTGGCCAGTGTGGCTCACTGGTGGAGTGTCGACCCATGCACCAAGAGGTTGCCAGTTCGATTACCGGTCAGGGCATTAAAACTAATTTTAAGAAAAAGAAAAAAAGGGTTGAATGCAGGCAGTAATGAGGCAAGGACATGAGTCAAACCCTGTGCCCAGCCCGGCTCAGCAATCCCGTAAGAAGTCAGCTGTCTCTGACTCTGCTCTCCAGACCAACAGCGCCCCCAGAGGTTCCCTCAGCCTGCAGAAGTGAAGGTCACCAACTCCTGTGCTGCCTGGACGTGTCAGCGAACTGGCCCTGCTGACAGAAACCAGCTGTGGGGCCCACGGGACAGGGAGGCTCGCCTGGTCCTGGGGAGCTGAGCCCTCGCTCTTGGCTGGAGCCGGGCAGCCAGTCCTGAAGTTCATGAAAAGGCGGCCTAAGCTGTGTGAGCACTGCTGCAGTGGGGTCCCCAGGGAGGAGTCCAGAGGGAGAGGTCCAGAGGGAGGAGTCCAGAGGGAGGAGTCCGAAGGGAGGGGTCGGAGGGAGGGGTTGGAGGGAGGGGTCTGAAGGGAGGAGTCTGAAGGGAGGAGTTCGAAGGGAGGAGTCCGAAGGGAGGAGTCTGGAGGGAGGGGTCTGAAGGGAGGGGTCCAGAGGGAGGAGTCCAGAGAGAGGAATCCAAAGGGAGGGGTCTGAAGGGAGAAGTTTGAAGGGAGGAGTTCGAAGGGAGGAGTCTGAAGGGAGGGGTTTGGAGGGAGAGGTCCGGAGGGAGGGGTCCAGAGAGACGAATCCAAAGGGAGGGGTCCGGAGGGAGGAGTTCGGAGGGAGGAGTTCAAAGGGAGGGGTTCGAAGGGAGGAGTCTGAAGGGAGGGGTCTGGATGGAGGGGTCCAGAGGGAGGGGTCCGAAAAGAACACTAGGAAAGCTGGAAGGGAGGCTGTCCTCATCCTCATCTCCACCGCGGTCAATATTTAATACACCAGGAAAAACATCTTTTCATGCCTGTGGTTTAAGTGTTTATGCAGTTATAGCAACATTTCATTTTGCTTTGCCATAATTATTTTATAAGAATGAGTAGGAAAGTGAAAAATGGAAGTGAAGGTATTTTCTATTCTAATAAAATATACCCAACATAAAATTTACTGTTTTGACCATTTGAAGTGTCTGATTCAGTGTCATTATGTACATGCACAGTGTGTGTAACCATCACCACTACCCAATTCCAGAACTTTTTCATCTTCCCAAACAGAAACTCTGCCCATTAAACAGTAGCTCCCCAGCCCCCTCTCCCCAGCCCTTGACCATTCTACTGTCTGTCTTTATAAATTTGATTGCTCTAGGTATTTCATGTAAGTGCATCATGTAGAATTTTTTCTTTTGTGTTTGGAAAAAGTAAAGATTTTAAGGAAAAATATATCCTAAGAAGCCTGAAACACCAGTCAGAAAGAATATATGTACCACTATGTTCTTAGCAGCACTATTTGCAATAGCTAAGATTTGGAAACAGCCCAAGTGTCCATCAGTAGACAAATGGATAAAAAAAAAGCTGTGGTACATATACACAATGGACTACTATGCAGCTGTAAGAAAGATCTCTTATCCTTTGAGATGACATGGAGGGACCTTGAGAGTATTATGCTAAGTGAAATAAATCAGTCGGAGAAAGACAAATACCACATGATCTCACTTATTTGTGGAATATAGTGAACAAAATAAACCGATGATCAAAATAGACCTAGAGACAGGGAACTAGGGAACAGACTGACAAACCTTAGAGGGAAGGGGGATGACTGATCTGGGAGGGGGGGATGAGAAGAGACACAGCACAGAACTGATATGCACATATGCATAACCAATGGACACAGAGGATAGTGTGGGGAAGGCAGGGTGGTGGGAGAGGGGAGGAGGGTGTCAATGGGGAAAAAAGGGGAGGGACATCTGTAATATTTACAACAGTAAAGATTAAAAAATATAAATGCAGCAAAAAAAAAGGATTTCAAGGAGGAGCAGTATAGCGCCTACAACTGTAAAGAAATGGAGGTGAAGGTGGGAATGGCCAGCATCGATAAAGCAAGCGCTTCAGCATGGTCAGATGTACACCGGTTGGCTGTACATTCCCCTGGGAAATGAAAGAGCCAATTGAAGATTAAAAAACACAGAAAAGTTGGAGCCAGGAAGGTGAGGACTGTGATCAAGTTGAGGCACAAGCTCTTCAGCTTCCCAGCGTCAGGGCCCCGGTGACAATGTGCAGTCTGATGCGGTGACACGCACTGTGCGTCTCCGAGGTCTGCAGCGAGATCTCTAACGGGAACAACCAGATCAAAGGGAAGGTCAGAGTTTTCGCTTTATTGCTGTTTCTGTGCACCTGCCCTGCACGGAGACCGCGGGAATGCGCAAGTGAGTAAAACGCGCCACACACCTGCGAACGTGTGCTCTGCTGGGTGGCACAGGCCCTCAGGTGGACCTGTGGACTCCAGTGCCCACAGCACTGTGTGCTGAGGGCAGTGCGCCCATGTCACTCACTGTCCTCTCAAAAACAGTTGGTCGATGTCTTAAATTAAAGGAGAAGCCTGCATGTTTCTATATATCCTTGCCTAGTGGTGTTATTACTTCCTACCACCTTGGGTAAATCCAGACTGTGTATGACGAGACCCAGGACACACCACTCTCTCCCTCTCCCTCAGATTTCTTGCAGCGCCTCCTACGGGCCATACTTGGGGCTCAGCCTTGTGAGCTTTGCATGTGCTGTTCCCTGTGCTTCGAAGACCCTTCCACACCTCTTGGTTTTGAGATTCCTGCTCCTCTTCACTTCTCAGTGCACTTTCATGACCTGACGGAGCCCCGCCCTGACTGGCAGTCAGGTCAAGGGCCGTGCTCTCTGGTTCCATGGTGACTTACAGTTCCCAGGTGATACTGCATGATGCTGCAATGACGTCTTTGGTGTCCTTTGCCCCGTAGATGGTGAGACAGCCGTGTCTCTCTGGGTTACTGCTGTGTCTCTAGTGCCTCACACATCATGGTGGTGAGGGCTTGGAAATGCCTCTGGGCCAACTAAGAAAAGAGCAAGTAATTAAATATGTTGTTTATCAGTGTCTAGGACAGATGAGTATTTTCTTTGAAATGATTTTCTATAATGTACACGATTTCCATCTAATGATTTACAGACTAGTCGATCGTTTCTCCAACATACGTGTCCTGAGCACCAGCCTGGGGTTTGAAAGCGAGTCTTTCTGCCAGCCAGGCGCTTTTCTGCAAGGTACTTAAAACTTGACATTTGGAATCAGTCAGGTTTATGTAGCTGATCTTTATCAAGTTCAGGAAATTACCCTCCGTTACTAGTTTGCAGCAGGTTTGTCTTGGATTGATGTTGAATTTTGGCCAAATGCTTCTTCTGCACCAGTTGATATGATCATGTAACTTTTCTTCTGTAGTCTGTTGATATGATGGATTACATTGATTGGTTTGAAACAGTCTTGCATTCCTGAAATAAACTTCATTTGGTCATGGTGTATAATTCTTTTCACGTATTATTGAATTATTTTCTAATATTTTTGCATCTACACTAATCCTGTACTCAATTATAATGTGTGTGGGGATTTCCCTCCACACACATCACCAATAAATATTTGGATACCACCTGGGTCCTACAATTCAACTCAGTTCTGATACTATTTACCCAGGGATCGCATCAGATTCTGCAGACTAAAGGCTTAGTCCCAGGAGATCATCCTCCTGCTCCCCCCGCCCAACACACATCCAAGTTGTCCTCAGTGCTTCTGACTGCCTGGCTGCAGATGAGAGGTTCCAGTGATCCCCCACACACTCCTTGGGTTCAACTAATTTGCTAGAGTGACACACAGAACCCAGAGAAACAGCTTACTTAGACTTACTGGTTATTATAAAAAGCTATGTGACTGGGGGACAGCCAGGTAGAAGAGAGGCACAGGGCCAGGCGTGGGGGTAGGGCGCAGAGCGTCCCTGTTTCTCCGGAGGCGCCCTCCCCCCTCTCTGTGAGCTCGCAACCAGGAAGCCCCCCAAACCCAGCCCTTTGGGTTGTTACGGAGGCTTCAGTATGTAGGTATGATTGATTAAATCATTAGCCAATGGTAATCATTTCAACCTTCAGCCCTGTTCCCTACTGAAGGTGAGGGGGTAGCGCTAAAAGTTCCAACTCTAATCACAGGGCTGGTTCTCTGGGCAGCCAGCTCCATCCTTAGGTGAGGGCATCACAAAAGTCATCACTTACATAATAAAAGACTCCTCTGTTACTCTCATCACTGGGAAGTGTAAACACGCCTCTCCCCTCCCTTCTGTAGTTCTTACAGCTGGACTGGTAATAAATAATCAAATTGACACAAGACTAGGTTAACAGAAGAAAACCCAATTTAATCCATGTGCACAGGAGAAGCGCAGTAAGATGCTCGGATCATAAAATGAGGCTCAAAGAAACGATAGAACCAGGCACCGTTTTATACTTTTTAGACAAAGAAACAATAAATTTGTGAGAAATTGAAAGAATGAAGCAAGTTAGTGTTTATTAAACAGGTGTGAGCTTGGGTAATAACTTAGTAGAGGCATGAACAAGGTTTATTTAGAGAGACATTTGGACTCTGGAATTTTTTTTTTGGTACGTGCCCCTAGAGGAACCGAACCCGGGACTCTCTGGTGCTCAGGCCTATGTTCCAACCACTGAGCCAAATCGGCCAGGGGTGGACTCTGGAATTTTTGAATCTTTTGTGATGAGGTTGTCTCTTGGCACTGGGGAGTAGGCGGGTACCTATCACATTGGTGATATTTCTCTTTTTTTTAGGTGGACAGAATGGTCAGGGTTCTCTCCTTGTATGGGCACTTTCTTAAGTAACTTTAATTCGAAATAATCCATATGCTATTGTGGGATGTATTGGGGTGGCTTGCCCTGGGCCCCGGCAGACCAAATAGATAATTCTTATTATAAGTCACAATACTTACAAAGAATATTGATCCATTGATTGCTTTCTTTGTACTATCTTTGTCTGATTTTGATATCAGAGTAATACTAGCTTCATAAAATCAACTGGGAAATGTTTCCCTTTTTTCTATTTTTTTTTTTTGAAAAGATTTGTGTAGAATTGGTATTGTTTTGTAGAATTCACTAGTGAAGCCATCTGAAACTAAAGATTGCTTCTTTGGGGAAGTCTGAAATTACAAATTCAATTTTTTATATAGTTACAGGAATATTCAAATAAATCATATTGGGTGAGTTGTGACCATTTGCATTTACGTATTCGAGGAACTGGTCACTTTACCTAAGATGTCAATTTTGTGTGTAAAGTTGTTTATAGTGTGCCCTCATCATCGGCAAGGTCTGTAGTGATACCTGTGTTTAATTTTCAAATTACTGATATTTTGTGCCTTCTCTCTCTTTTTTTGGCAGTCTTGTTAGAGGTTTGTCAATTTTATCAGTCTTTTCAAAGATCCAGCTTTTAATTTTATTGATTTTTTTTCTATTTTCCTGTTTTTAATTTCAATGATGTCTGCTATTTATAATTTCTTTCCTTCCTTCTACTTCCCTTGAATTTATTTTGCTCCTCTTTATTTAGGTCTTTGAAGTAAAGGCTCAATTATTGATTTGAGACTTTTTTCTCTTTTCTAGTAAATACATTTAGTACTACATTTCTCTCTCAACTACTTTAGTGTGTCCCACATTTTAATGTATTGTATTTTTATTTTCATCCAGTTCCATGTACTTTTAGATTCCCCTTGAGACTTCCTCTTTGACCTATGGATTATTCTTTGTAATGTCATCATTGAGATATAATTCACAGAGACAGCTGATCCTTGAATAATGTGGGGGTTAGGGGAGCCAACTCCCCAGGCAGTCAAAAATCCACTTATAAATTTTTTTGTTTAGTTCGAACATATCTGCTTCTTTTTTTTTCATTTAATAATTAATTTATTTATTTTTGATA
Organism: Molossus molossus; assembly: GCF_014108415.1. Lineage (NCBI taxonomy): Eukaryota > Metazoa > Chordata > Mammalia > Chiroptera > Molossidae > Molossus > Molossus molossus. The sequence goes on along the minus strand of NW_023425350.1, from coordinate 79,374,604 downwards.
GAGATGTTTCTCCTTTTCCCCCCACTGATTCCTCCCCCCCTCACTGTCCCCAGCTTTGTTGTCCATGTCCATTGCTCATGCACACATGCATATAAGTTCTGTGGTTTATCTCTCCCCCACCACACCCTCTTCTGGGGATTATCAGTTTGAACCCCATTTTCATGTCTCTGGGATTACCCCATTCCTCAGACTGTTATGTTCATTATATTCCACTAATAAGTGAGATCATATGATACTTGTCTTTCTCTGCTTGGCTTGTTTCGCTTAGGATAATACTTTCCAGTTCCCTCCATGTAGTCTCAAAGGATAAGAGATCTTTCTTTCTTATAGCTGCATAGTACTCCATTGTGTATATGTACCACTGCTTTTTTATCCATTCATCTACTGATGGACATTTGGGCTGTTTCCAGATCTTAGATATTATAATAGTGCTGCTATGAACATGGGGGTACATATATTCTTTCTGATTGGTGTTTCACGCTTTTTAGGTATATTCCTAGAATTGGAACAGTGGGTCAAATGGAAGTTCAATTTTTAATTTTTTGAGGTAACACCATATTGTGTTTTTGTGTGTGTGTGTGTGTTTTTTTTATCCTCACCGGAGGACATTTTTCCATTTTTTGTACAGATAGAGTGGGAGGGAGAGAGAGGAAGAGAGAGGGAAACATCGATGTGAAAGAGACATATCGAGTGGCCGCCACCCGCACGACCAACCAGGGCCGGGGACAAACTACAACCGAGGTACATGCCCTTAGCGGGAACCGAACCCGGGTCTCTCTGGACCGCAGGCGGACGCTCCAACCGCTGAGCCAAATTGGCCAGGGCCACCATATTGTTTTCCATAGTGGCTGCACCAGTCTGCATTCCCACCAGCAGTGCACTAGAGTCCCCTTTTCTCCACACCCTCGCCAACACTTGTCGTTTGATGATTTGTTGATGGCTGCCATTCTGACAGGTGTCAGGTAATACCTCATTGGTGTTTTAATTTGCATCTCTCTGATGATTAGTGATGTTGAGCATTTTTTCATATGTCTCTTGGCTATTTCTATGTCCTATTTGGAGAGGTGTCTATTTAGCTCCTCTGCCCATTTTTAAATTGGGTTCTTTGTCTTCCTTTTGTTGAGTTGTATGAGTACTCTATATATTTTGGAAATTAACCCCTTATCTGATGTATCATTGGCAATGATGCTCTCCCATACAGTGGGTTGCCTTTCCATTTTGATGGTTTTTTCTTTTTGCTGTGCAGGAGCTTTTTAGTTTGACGTAGTCTCATGTGTTCATTTTTTCTTCTGCTTCTGTTGCCTTAGGTAATGTATCATTGAAAATTCTACTGCATATGATGTCCAAAATTTTGTTGCCTACATTTTCTTCTAGGATTTTTATGGCTTCATGGGTCACAGTTAAGTCTTTTATCCATTTTGAGTTTATTCTTGTGTATGGTGTAAGTTGATGGTCTAGTTTCATTTTTTTACATGAAGCTGCCCAATTTTCCCAACAAATTTATTATAGAGGCTCTCTTTACTCCACTGTATGTTCTTGCCACCTTTGTCAAATATTAATTGAGCATATTGCCTTGGGTTCATTTCTGGGTTCTCTATTCTCTTCCATTGGTCTATTGGCCTGTTCTTGTGCCAGTACCAGGTTGTTTTGATTACAGTGGCTTTGTAGTATAATCTGAAATCTGGTAATATGATCCCTCCAACTTTGTTCTTTTTCAAGATTGCTGTGGCTATTCTGGGTCTTTTTTGGTTCCATATGAACTTTTGAAGTATTACTTCTAGTTCTGTGAAGTATGTCGTTGGTATTTTGATGGGGGTTGCATTGAATCTATAGATGACTTTGGGTGGTATGGGCATTTTAATTATGTTAATTCTTCCAATTCGTGAACAAGGTATGTGCTTCCACTTTTTTATATCTTCCTCTATTTATTTTTTCAATGACCTGTAGTTTTCTGTGAATAGGTCCTTTATCTCTTTGGTTAAGTTTATTCCTAGGTATCTTAATTTTTTTGCTGCGATGGTAAATGGGATTTTTTTTTTTTTTGGTTTCTCTTTCTATGAGTTCATCATTGGTGTATAAAAATGCCATCGCTTTCTTGATGTTAATTTTGTATCCTGCTACTTTGCCAAATTCATTTATTAAGTCTAGTAAATTTTTGATAGAGTCTTTGGGGTTTTCTAGGTATAGTATCATGTCATCTGTGAATAATGACAGTTTCACTTCCTCCTTTCCAATTTGGATCCCTTTTATTTTTTCTTCCTGTCTGATTGCTGTGGCTAAGACTTCCAGGACTATGTTAAATAAGAGTGGCGAAAGTGGGTATCCTTGTATTGTTCCTGTTCTTAAGGAAAATGCGTTTAATTTTTGCCCATTCAGTATGATGTTGGCTATAGGTCTTACGTATATGGCCTCTATTATGCTCCCTCTATTCCCAGATTGCTGAGTGTTTTTATCAGAAATGGGTGCTGGATTTTGTCGAATACTTTTTCAGCGTCTATTGATATGATCATATTTTTATTTTTCATTTTGTTTATGTGGTGTATCACATTTATTGATTTGCGGATATTGTACCAGCCTTGCACCCCTGGAATGCATTCCACTTGGTCATGGTGAATAATTTTTTTGATGTATTGCTGGATTTGATTTGCTAGTATTTTGTTCAGGATTTTGGCATCTATGTTCATCAGGGATATTGGCCTGTAGTTTTCTTTCTTTGTAGTGTCTTTTTCTGCTTTTGGAATTAGAATTATGCTGACTTCATAAAACGAGTTTAGAAGTCTTCCTTCTTCTTGAATTTTTGGAAATAGTTTGAGGAGAATGGGTATTAGTTCTTCTTTGAATGTTTGGTAAAATTCTCCTGTGAAGCCATCCGGGCCTGGGCTTTTGTTTGCTGGAAGAGTCTTGATTACATCTTCAATTTCTTTTGTTGTTATTGGTCTGTTCAATTTTTCTATCTCTTCCAGGTTCAGTTTTGCGAGACTATGTGTTTCTTGAAATTTGTCCGTCTCACTTAGATTGTCGAATTTGTTGCCATATAATTGTTCATACTATTTGTTAACAATCCTTTGTATGTCTGTGGTGTCAGTTATTATTTCTCCTCTTTCATTTCTGATTTGGTGTATTTGGGTTCTCTCTCTTTGTTTCTTGGTGAGTCTAGCTAAGGGTCCATCAATCTTGTTTATCTTTTCAAGAACCAGCTCTTTGTTTCATTGATCCTTTGAATTGTTTTTGTGGTCTCCATGTCATTTATTTCTGCTCTAATCTTTACTATTTCCTTCCTTCTGCTTGCTCTGAGGTTTTCTCTTTGTTTGCTTTCTAGTTCTTTAAGTTGTGAGGTTAGACAGTCTATTAGAAATTTTTCTTGCTTCTTGAGGTAGACCTGTAGTGCTTTGAAGTTCCGTCTCAGAACTGCTTTCACTGCATCCCATAGATTTTGTGTTGTTGTGTGTTCATTTTCATTGGTTTCCAGGAAGTTTTTAATTTCTTCCTTGATCTCCATGGTAACCCATTCATTGTTCAATAACATGCTATTTAGCCTCCATGTGTTCAAATGTCTTTGCATGTTCTTGTTGTAATTGATTTCTAGTTTCATGCCATTGTGATCTGAGAAGATGCTTGATATGATTTCAGTCTTCTTGAACTTGTAGAGACTTAGTTTGTGCCCTAACATGTGGTCTATCTTTGAGAATGTCCCATGTGCACTTGAGAAGAATGTCAATTCTGCAGTTTTTGGGTGTAATTATCTGTAGATATCTATTAAATCCATTTAGAGTCTGTGTTTCCTTGTTAATTTTTTGTCTAGATGATCTATCCAGTGATGTCAGCGGGGTATTGATGTCTTCTGCTATAATTGTATTGCTGTCGATTTCTCCTTTAAAGTCCTCCAGAAGATTTTTAATATATGTTGGTGCTCCTATATTGGGTGCATATATGTTTATCAAGGTTATATCTTCCTGTTGGATAAATCCTTTCAACATTATGTAGTGGCCTTCTTTGTCTCTAGTTACTGCCTTCATTCTGAAATCTACTTTATCAGATATGAGTATTGTTACCGCAGCTTTTTTTTGATTTCTGTTTGCTTGAAAGATTTTTTTCCATCCCTCACTTACAACCTATGTGAGTCTTTTGTTGTGAGGTGGGTCTCTTGTAAACAACATATATGTGAGTCATGCCTTCTTGTCCAGTCAGCTACTCTGTGTCTTTTGATCAGAGCATTCAACCCTTTCACATTTAAGGAGATAATTGATATGTACTTATTTATTGCCACTTTTGTTATGTGTGGTTCTATTTTTCTTCCTATTTCTTCTACTAATTACAGCAGTCCTTTTAGTATATCTTACAGTGCTGGTTTGGTGTTAACATATTCCCTTAGCCTTTTTTTTTTTGTCTGGAAAGTTCTTTATTTGACCTTCTATTTCGAATGATAGCCTTGCTGGATAGAGTAGTCTTGGATTCAGATTCTTGTTTTTCATGACCTTGATTACTTCATGCCACTCCATTCTCACTTGTAGTGTTTCTGTTGAGAAGTCAGCTGACTGCCTTCTGGGGTTTCCTTTGTAGGTAACCTGTTGCCTGTCTCTTGCTGCCTTTAGGATTCTCTCTTTTTCTTTAGTTTTTGGCAATTTAATTACTATGTGTTTTGGTGTGGGCCTGTTTGGGTTCTTCTTACTTGGGGCTCTCTGTGCTTCTTGAACTTGAATGCCTTCTTCCTTCACCAAGTTAGGAAAGTTTTCGGTCACTATTTCTTCAAATATATTCCCTAACCCTTGCCCATTTTCTTCTTCTTCAGGGACTCCTATGATGCGAATGTTATTACGTTTCCAGTTGTCCCTTAGTTCCCTTAAGCTGTCTTTCTGTTTTTTAATTGTTTTTTCCTTTTGGTTTTCTGATTGGTTGATTTTTTTCTACCCTGTCTTCTAATTCACTGATCCGGTCCTCAGCTTCCTCTACTCTGCTGGTTATTCCTTCCAATGTGTTCTTCATTTCTGCTATGTCATTCTTCATTTCCACTATGTCATTCTTCATTTCCACTTGGTTGGTTTTCAGTGTTTCTATATCTTTACTCATGGTGCTGATGTTCTTACTCATGCTGTTGAGCTTCCTCAAGATCATGGCTCTGAACTCTACCTCTGATAATTTACTTAGCTGCATTTCATAGATCTCATCCTCAATAGAGTTCTCTTGTTCTTTCATTTGGGATTTGTTTCTTTGTTTTACCCTTTTGACTATGTCAGTGGGTTTTGGAGCCTGCCAAATTTTCCCTGTGGGTGTTGGTGTTCTGCTGTTTGTGGCTCACTACACTGGGTTTGCATGAGCCTGGGTGGGCCCACGTTAAACACCACTGTCAAATCTTACTTTCCTGGGTAGATTTGCAGTCCCAGGAAAGGTTCAGTTATCCTCTAGCTTTTTCTTGGTGGCTAGTAGTCTCAGTTACTCAGTGCCTTGGAAGGTAGCCCTGGTGTTCTGCCTAAGAGGATTTTCAGAGGGTGGGATAAATACTGGTTGTTAAGGAGCCTCAATTTGCATTTCTTTGCCTCGCCTGGGAAAGGCTGCCTCTTTGAGGATGGTGGGGGGGTTGCTGCTTTTCCCCACAGCTCTGGGATGGAGCACACTGAGCACTGTTTTTTGTGGCCGCAACTCAGCAAAAACTCTGAGTGCCCTCCAAATCCCAGGTGTCCCCACAGAGTTTCAGCCCATCCTGCCCTCCCTCTGTTGTAGCCCCCAGGTTAGTGGCTATGGATCTTCTATCACTCTGTCCTGACTCTCTGTGCTGTGGAGAGGGCTTGGTCTTTATTACCCAAGAGCGCTGCTCAAAGCTAAGACTGCTGCTGTCCGTGGGCTCCCAGCCTGCCACCCTCTTGTGCCTCCACAGATCCTACCTGTGTTCCTGGTTATATGATCTTGTCCTGCTGCTTTTCTGTTGCTTTTTTCTAAGGATTTGTCTTTATTTTAGTTGTAATTCCTGTTTGGTCCTGGGAGATCATCTGTGTAGCTTCTATTCACTCCACCTCCATTTTCACATCCTCTATGCCTATGTTTTGCGTAGCTGGGTCACACAGGCCTCTCTGGTGCCCCAGCGCCCTGCAGGTCCTGTGGGTAACTGGATCACACAGTTCCTTTGCGGACCTGGCTCTATGCCTATGTTATGGGCTGCTGGGTGGCACAGGCTTCTCTGGTACTTCAGCACCCCGCAGGTCGCACAGGTGATTGGATGGAACAGTCTCTGCTGGGTTGCACAGGCCTCTCTGGTGCTTCAGCACCCTGTAGGTTCTGTGGGTAATTGGATGGCACAGTCCCTGCTGAATCACACAGACCTCTCTGGTGCCCCCACACCCTGCAGTTCCCGCAGGCGGGCAGCTGGATCACACCAGTCTCTAGGGCTCTGGCTTCCCACTGCACTTATGAGCTACTGAACTGCACAGGCCTCTGTGGAGCCCCAGGTCCCATGGCTGGTGGCTGGGGAGTGCTGCAGCCCCGTGGGGCTCAACTCCTGCTCAACTTTTGCAGTAGATTTTGGGGATGGGTCTCAGCTGCTGGTCTGTGTTTCTGTTTCCTGAGGATGGATGTCTGCTCCCCAGCCTCTGTTGCTGGGGGTATATCTCGACTCTGATTGGGCTGGTACTATGGGGGATGGTGCTATCCGTGGCTTCCGCGACCGGCACCTTGGGAGCTCCACTACAGTGCACCAGTCTGTGTTGACACAGAGTGTCCACTGGTCCGATGGTGCCAGATGTGTTGGTGGGCTTAGGTAGCTGAGCCCTAGCAGCTCCCACTGCCTCCTCCCAGGGAAGACCCGGCATCTTCCAAAGTGGTGGGACCTCCTTGCGGCCCAGGGAGAAGCGCCCAGGGAGAAATGCCCTGAAGGGCCACTTACCAAGGTAGCCGGCTGCTCCATCTACAGCACAGGGACCTTCTGCTCCGCAGCTCTGCACTGTTCGGGGTTGGTCGTCCACCTTCACGTCCACTCACACTCTCTCACACACTCGCTCACTCTTTCACACACTCACCCTCCCGCCGGTTCTGCCCACCACCATCTTCCCACTTATAAATTTTGACTCCCTAAAAACTTAACTACTTAGAACTTACTGTTGACCAGAAGCTTTACTCATAACATAAATATCAGTTAAGACATATTGTGTATGTTATATGTATTATAATCTGTATTTTTACAATAAAGTAAGCTAAAGAAAAAAAAATGTTATCAAGGAATTACCTGGCCGGTTTGGCTCAGCGGTTAGAGTGTCAGCCCAAGGACCAAAGGGTCACAGGTACCATTCCCAGTCCAGGGCATGTAGCTGGGTTTCAGGTTTGATCCTGGCCCCGGATGGGGTCATGCGGGAGGCAACCAATCTGTGTATCTCTCTCTAAAAATCAATGGAAAAATATCCTTGAGTGAGGATTAACAACAACAAAAAATGCCCAACTGGTGTGGTTCAGTGGCTGTGTGTTGACCCATTCACCAAGAGGGTTGGCAGATTGATGTTTCTCTCTCATTATTGATGTTTTTTTCTTTCCCTTTCCCATCTTCTCTCTCTAAAATCAATACAAACATATATTTTTTTTTTAGAAAAAGAAAATTAGAAGGATGAAAAAATACATTTACAGTATTTATTGAAAAAAATCTGCATGTAAGTGCATGTACACAGTTGAAACCCATGTTGTTCAAGGGCCAACTGTATATTTTTTACCCATTTAAAGTGTACAATCTGATGGTCTTTAGTATATTCACAGTTGTGCAACCATCTGTACAATCAAATTTAGGACATTTTTATCACCTCCAAAATAAATTCCATATACTTTAGCTATGAGTATGCCACGTCCCCATCCTTCCCCAGCCCTAAGAAATTTATATCTACTTTCTGTTTTTGCAGATTTGCCTATTTTGGATATTTCATATAAATGAAGTCATACAATATGTGGTTTTGTGACTGGCTTCTTTCGCTTAGCACAATGTTCTCAAGGTTCATCCATGTTGTAGCAGGTGTCGGTATATCATTCCTTCTCATGGCCAAAGCATATTACATTGTTTGGTTTTGCCACCATTTTTTATCCATTCATCAGTTGATATGTTGTTTTTACCTGTTGGCTATTATGAATAGTGCTGCTATGGACATTCCTGTAGATGTTTTTGTGTGGACAAGTTTTTATTTTGTTTGGCTATATACCTAAGAATAAAATTTCCAGGCCAAGTGACAAGTCTCTGTTTAACTTTTTGAGGAAATGTCAAATAGTTTTCCAATGTGGCTATATAGTTTCCATTCCCACTAAAAGTGTATAAGGGTTCCTATTTCCTCACGTCCTCATGGACATTTGTTATTTTCTTTTTGATTAAAGCCACCCTAGCGGGTGTGAAGACCCATAGGCTATTTAGAAGTGTGTTATTGCTTCTCCAACTTTAGAGGTTTTCCTGTTTTCTATATGTTATTGATTTCTAGTTTGACTTCATTTTGATCAGATACTATATTCTGCATAATTTTAGTTCTTTTAAGTTTATTGAGGTTGTTTTTATAGCCTAGTATATGTTCTATCTTGGTGTATGTTCTGTGAATTCCTGATAAGAATGTGTATTCTGCTGTTGTTGGTTGGAGTCTTCTATAGAATTGGATGCTATTGGTTGATTGTCTAGTTACTCTAGCAATTGTTGAAAGAGGGGTTATTGAAATCTATCTATTATTTTGTATTTGTTTATTTCTACCTTTAATTGTCAGTTTTTGTTTCACATATTGTATAGTTCTGTGATTTGGTGCATACACATTTAGACTCACCATATCTTTGTGGGTTTTATCATTATGTAAAGTCTCTCCCTGTTTGGTAATTTTCTTTGCTCTGAAGCTTACTCTATTGGATATTTATATAACTACTTCTGCTTCCTTTAGATTATTGTTTTGATGATGTAACTCTTCCATTCTTTTATTTTCAACCTGTCTATATCACTGTATTTGAAGAAAGATTTTTGTAGGTAGCATGTAGTTGGGTCATACTTTTTAATTCATTCTACCAAGAACTGTCTTTTAATTGATGTATTTAGACCATTTACATTTCATGTAACTATTGATATGTTTGGGTTTAAGTCTGCCACTTTATTTTTTTATTCTCTGTTTTCTTTTTCTGTGTTCCTGTGGATTATTTGAACGTTTTTAGAACTCTATTTTCATTTATCTGTAGTGGTTTTGAGGTTATCTCTTTGGATGGATTCTTTAGTGACTCTTCTAGGTATAATGTCATAGAAATATAACTAATGGCAGTTTACTGGTGTAGTCATTTACTAGTTTGAGTGGAGTGTAGAAATCTTACCTCCCTTTATATCATCCCCCCCCCCCCCCCCACTTATAATAGAGTTGTCTTAAACATTTTCTCCATATACATTGAGAATTACATCAAATAGTGTTATAATTTTGGCTACAGTGGTCAAAATTAATTTAGAAAACACAAGAGAAGAAGAAAAATATGTGGAATTTGTTTATATATTTACACTTTCTGCTTTTCTTTCTTACTTTCTTATATTCCAGAATTTCACTGTTTTATGAATTTCCTTTAACTATTATTTTAAGGCAGGTCTGCTGGAAACATTTTATTTTTTCTTCAACTGAAAGTGCTTTGATGTCCCCTTCATTTTTGAAGGGTATTTTCACTGGATATAGAATTCTGGGTTGACACTTTGTACTTTTCTGTGTATGAACAATGTTGTGTCACTTCACTGCAGACTCCATAGTTTCTGATGGGAAATCTGCTGCCATCCACTTTGTTATAGATAAGGTGGCCTTTCTCTTTGTTTGCTATCAACATGTTTATATATATTTATGACTTTGACTACGGTATATCTTTTTATGGACTTCATTAGGTTAATCTTTATTGAGGCTCAATCATCTTGATTCTATAGGTGTTTATATCTAATGTCAAAGTTGGGAAATTTTTGGCAAATATTTCTTTGAGTGCTTTTACTTTCTTTTCTCTTTCTGGGACTTTGATGACACACATGTCATATCTTCTGCTATGGATAGTTCCACAAGTCTGTCAGGATTGGTGGTAAGGCTATTTTCTCCCCATTGCTCAGATTGGGTAACTTTTATCCTTCTCTCTTTCAGTTTGCTAATTCTTTCCTGTCTACTCCATTCTAGTATTGAGGCTACACAATTAAATTTTTTATTTTGATTATTGTATTTTTGAATTCTAAAATTTCTTAGACTTTTTCTTATATCTTCTATTTTTTTGCTGAGGTTTTTTTCTTTGCTTAGACTTTTTATTTTCCATTTGTTCCAAGTGAAACATTGTGAAACATTTTTATCATGGCTGTGTTAAAATTTTTGTCAGATGACTCTAATATTTCTGTTGTAATGATAGTGGTATCTATTAATTGTCTTTTTTTCCCATTCAGTTTGACATCTTCTTGCTTCCTGGCATAATGAGTGATTTTTTATTGGAACATGGACATTGTGGGTATTATGTTATGAGGCCCTGGATCTTATTTATGTCTTCTGTTTTATTTGACTTCTTATGACAGTAGTCTGGCAGTGGGCGTGGGGAGGAAGGTGATGTATCATTATTGCCAGTTGGGGGTAGATTTCCCAGTTCCCCACTTTGCTTCCATTGACTTCCTAGGGGATGCTTCTGATTTTTACTGCAGGAGGCTGGAGTTCTAGATCCTTACTAGGTCTCCACTGACACTTCCTTGGCTGAGCGGGTAGGAGGGCTTCCTTGCTGCTCCCCTGGTCACATCCACTGGCACCACAGGGTAGTGTTGTCTTTATTACCACTGGGTGTAAGCGAAAGTTCTGACTGCACTAGGCCTCCTCTGACCCACCTCAGTGAGGAAGATGTGGGGTGCCTCATTGCAGGGTGTTAGAAGTTCAGGTTCCATGGTGTCACAGGGGAGAGAGGGGGGTCATTACCACCTAGCAGTGAAGAAAGTCTTACCTCCCTACATTTTCTTTTTTAACACCACCCAACAGGGAGGCTGGGTTTTCCTATAGTCTAGACTCCCCACCCGGACCTTGTGGAGGCTAGGGCCACAGTCTCTTCTGTGTGTTTGGCTGGAATAGAGCAGGTATTGCTTTAAAGTTTTCTGTCTTGTTAGGCTGCCTTTTCCCTGACCCTTTGTCTGGACAGAGCAGGCTTTGTGGTCTCAGCCATTCTCATTTCCAGGCTCATTCAGCTCCAGGTTTGGGAGCTCAGAGGCGAACCGGAAGCCTGGGACTCACTGCCTCGTGTGCTTCAGATCTCGGTGTCCAGAGCTGGTCTCCTTCTCTCTACCTTTCAGAGTCTCCTCGTGCTTGTTTCATGCATGATTTCTAGTTTCTGTTTTTGTTTTCACTTAGTGAGAGGAAGAGAGAAAAATACATACTTCATCTTCCCAGAAACAAAAGATGCTTTTTTAATCTTAATTTTCTTACATTTTTTTTGCACAAACTTTGAAAGGGTAAATTTCAGCATACCTATCTTTATCTTAATAGTCTTTACTTTTTGGTCATTGATTATGTCACTTCTTTGTAGCTGAAATGATTACAGCATAGGATTTCCCTCTTTTTTTAAAAAAAATTCCATTTATTGTATTATTATTATTTTTGTTAATCCTCACCTGAGGATATTTTTCCATTGATTTTTAGATAGAATGGAAGAAGGGAGGGAGAGAAAGAGGAAAACATTGATGTGAGAGAAACACATCAATTAACCCTGATCAGGGTTGGGGATCGAACCTGCAATCCAGGTACATGCCCTTGACTGGGAATCAAACCTGAGACCCTTTGGACTGCAGGCTGACACTCTAACCACTGACAAAACCGTCCAGGGCTCTGTATATATTTTTAAATGTTAAACCCTTTGACCTATATGGAATTTGCCACAGTTGAAGAATCTAAAAAATAAATGTGTGTGTATATTCTTCTTTACCTACCTCGTCTAATTCCACTGATTAAACCAGGCTCTCTTTCTCATTGTTCTAGAGCGTCTTTACATGGCATTGTTGTACCACTGTATGCCATCATATGGTCTTACTGTTTCATCGGTACCACCAGTTGTGGGCTTAGTAAAAACACATGGCAATATTGTGGGCAGTGGAGTAGGGCAGATTTGACATTTTGCCCTTTAAAAGTGCTAGCTCTTTTATAATGTTTTGTGGAAATTGTCTGCCATTTCTTCTAGATAAATCTTACTATCCATTTGTTAAGCTCTATATTTTTCAAGGAGATTCTGATTGGCATTTACAATCTTGATTTCCTTCCCTGTGATGTCTCTCCCCATTGTCCTGTCTCAGTAAATAACCCTGCTCTACACCCATTTGTTTGAGCCCCAAACCTTGAATTTATCTTTGATTCAATCTTTTTTTTCTATGTAGTCACACAGTACTTTTGGCCACCTAACATGTAGATTTTCCCACAATGAGCAATTCCCCACTACTCTGCGGACAGCACCTGGGTATCCTACAGTTCAGTCTGTTCAGACCTCCTCTCCTTGGACTTGGCACCAGGTCCCACTAGTGAAGGGCTGAGTCTCACAACACTGTCCACACTGCAGGAGCCGTAGTGAGTCCCAGAGGGCCAACTGTGCTTCTCGCTGCCCAGCTATCCATTGGAATTCCCACGATGCCCCTCCTGGGTTCAGTAATCTGCTAGAATAACTATCACTTTCTATCTTATATTATAAATACTTACAGTCATCTTCTCTTCCATCCCAAGTATAAGCTCACTGAAGTCATGGCCCATCCGCCGTCTGACTCTGGGTCTGTACGAGCCGTCTACAGGAAGGCTCTGAACGAGTATCCGATTGGGGGTTAAACTCTGCCCCTTTCCAGAGTTTTTCATGGACAGACTAAACTCATTATGTTTTTCTTTTCATTTGCAAGTGGTCAAGTCACATGAATAAAGAGTGCTTAAGTTATTTGGGGGAAGAAGTCCCTTGCAAACCTCGTAAGTGGAGCATTTTGAAAATATGCTGCACTTATTCATAGTTGCATCATTTTCAGTGGGGTAAATATTAGATGGTTTTTTTTTTCACTTTCAGCATCAAACGAAATGTTGTGGCAAATCCATATTCACACATAAATTAATTATTGATATACATCAGTTAATTCTGTTTTATTTATTGAATTCTATGCTATTTATTTTATGTATTATATATTTATTTGTCTATTTATTCTTTATTTACTCAATTTTAATTATACTTATTTTTAGAATTATATTACTCAGCAGCTTGTTGATGTATCTGATCAAAATGGTGTTTCTTATTTCTCTGTTTCTGTTTATATAATTCTACTTTTAAAAATGTGTATTTGGAATATGCTCGGCTGCTGCCAACAGCTGGACAATTTGACGAGATGGATAAATTCCTAGAAACGTACGGTCTTCTAAAACTGAATCACGAAGAATCAGAGAACCTGAAAAGACAGATTTCACTAATGAAATTGAAATAGTAATAAAAAACAAACAAACTCCCAAACAAACAAAAGTCTTGAACTGGATGGCTTTACAGTTGAATTTTACCAAACATTCAAAGAAGACGTAAGAGATGGAAAGATTCCCAAGATCATTTTATGAGGCCAGCATTATCTTAATTCCAAAACCAGATAAAGACACTACAAAGAAGAAAAATTATAAGCCAATATCCCTGATGAACATAGAGGCTAAAATCCTCGGTAAAATATTAGCAAACCAGATCCAGCAATACATTAAAAAGATCCTACTCCGGCCTGGCCAGTGTAGCTCACTTGTTGAGTATCGACCACAGTGAGGTATCACACCTGTCAGAATGGCTATCATTAATAAATCAACACACAAATGTTGGCGAGGGTGTGGAGAAAGGGAACCCTCGTGCCCTGTGGGTGGGGATGCGACTGGTGCAGCCACTGTGGAAGGCAGTATGGAGTTACCTCAAAAAATTAAAAGTGGGACCGCCTTGTGACCCAGCAGGTCCATCTGTGGGAATGTATACACGAGGGGCTACTGCTCCCCACAGAGGAGAAGGAAGTGGTACCCTTTGCAGACTATTATGCTAAGTGAAGGGAGCCGCCCAGGAAAGTGCCGCAGGATCTCCCTCACAGGTGGGTTCTAATGAACAGGATGATCTAACAAGCAAACCAGAAACAGGCCCGGAGATGAGGAGCAGGCTGCGGCGGTCAGGGGGAGCGGGGGGAGGAGCAGGAGGAAGGTGCGGGAAACGGGGCGGATGGTGGACACACAGCACCCACAGATGACGGCTTGTACAGCTGTGCCCCGGAAACCTGTAGACTTTCGTTAACCAGTGTCACCCCAGTAAATTCAATAAAAAGGAAAAATATAACAATGTGTATTTTGTTATGTGAATTGAGATACATGAAATTAGCATTTTAGGCTGAATGGACCTGTTTACTTCTTTTAATACTTGCGAACAAGTTGAATGTATTTCCTAAACATTTACCGTGTTTTCTGAGCCGAGTAAGGTTGGGTGAGTGGAGCGCTCTTCCCCGTGAACCGCGCTGCGGAGCCGGTGGGCGCAGCGAGCTCGGCCAGGGGTGGGCACGCTCCTTGGAAGACCGAGCTCTGCGGGAAGTTAGTGCTTGGCTGCAGCGGGAGTCCCGCTCTCTCCCCGGGCCTTGTCCCTGCTCCCCTGCCCCCCTCCCTGCGTGCGCGGAGACTTGCTGGCTGCTGGTGGCCCGGGTCTCTCTGATTCAGATGGCTACGTCCTTGTTCTTTTGTGCTCCCTGGAAGCTTCTGGTGTTCCTGCCTTTGCTTTCTTCCCAAAATGTGACAGAGATTATTGAAAAATGAGAAATATTGTGAATTAATTGCATGGCCTTTACGTGCACATAGATCTTTGGATCTTAAGCTCATTTAATTTCCAAAAATATATGCAGAGAGAAATGAAAACAGTTCACTCCGAGAGGACTGCTCCGCTGTCTGTTTTGTAGGCCGACCTCCAGTCATGCTCCGTCCCCATAAGGGGATTTCTGTAGCCACCCAAACAAAATCAACTTGGAAGCGTCCAGGCTCACAGACCTGTATGTGCTAGTAGTCAAAAGTGAATGACACAAATAGAAGTTAGAAGGGCAAACACAGAACAAGTTAGACCAGGGCCTGGGGGCCAAATGTGGTCCGAGCCAGGTTCTGATGGCCTGTGGGTCAAGAATGGCTTTTAAAATATTTTTTAAATGATTAAACTAATTCTAAAGAAGAATAACGTTTTGTGACACACAAAATTGCATTCTAGTTCCATGCCATAAGTAACATTTCATTAGAGCACAGCCATGCTCATTCTTTGAGGTATTGCCTGTGGCTACTTTGTACAGCAGCAGAGTAGAGCATGGCCTGCAGTGAACACATGTACTGCCTGTGCCTTGACAGGAGAATGCGTGGCTGGCCCTGGACTGAACCATAGAAAGTGCCTGTAAAAATCACCAAAAACTTGCTTTGGCCGTTTGTTCAGTGGTTAGAGCATTGGCCCATGGCCCAAAGAGTCACGGGTTCAATTACCGTCAAGGGCATATACCTCGGTTTCAGTTTGGTCCCTGGCCCTGGTTGGGGTCATGTGGGAGGCAACCAATCGATACATCTCTCCCGCGTTGATGTTTCTCTGTCTCTGTCTCGCTCCCTTTCTTTCTCTCTCTCTCTCCCTCCCACTCTGTCTAAAGATAAATGGAAAAAATTTCCTCAGGTGAGAATTAAAAAAAAAAAATCATCAAAAACTTTATTTGATTTTTTTCCCCATAACTGCTATATTTCTCAGTAATATTAGTTGGGATAATGACCTGGGGGAAGCAAATTCTGTCTATTCAAGTTCATTCCCTTTTCAAGAAATACTTGGTGGGGAGAGAGAGGGCCATAAATGCATACCCATCTGTAATTGTTGACTTATTTCTTTTATTCTGTGAACAAGTAAATTTAAGATTTTTTTTTTTGCTTTGTTTTGAATAATTATCTTGCTGACGAGTGTGATGCTTGTCACTCATACAAAATAGACATCACGCAGACAACTCGCCATGCCAGCAGAGTGTTATGAGTTTCAGTGCCTCTGCTACGTCCCAGAGAAGCACGGAGCTAAGGTCTCCGTGACCGCCTTCACTCAGCCCCTTCCTGCCTGTGGAGCAACGGGCCACGCAGCGCCGTCCAAGTTCAGGCCAGGGTCGCTCAGACCAGTGTGAGCGGTCTAAGCATTCCTAAAAGAGAGAGCAGCAGTTTAAAAATATAAACACATGATTTCTTAAATAAATGTTATTTTCTGCTGTTTTTTCCTGCTAATTGCTAGTACCTGCTTTTCTCTTTTCACTTCCTCCACGCCTCCTCCAGCCTCTTTCTAGCGGCCCTTGTCTGGTTGTGTCCTGCATTTATGTGGCTGCATTTCATCTGCTTCTCCCAGGTCATGTCCTGCTCACCTGGGCTCCTGTCGGGATCAAGGCTACACCTGAGCGTGGCAGGTGTTGACCTATATGATGCAATAAAGCCATCTCTGTTCCTTTTTCTACCACCCTGGATCCCACCCTCCACCCTCAGGAATCAGGACCGCCTTTCACTCAGGGCTAGAGGGCACGCCCACATGAGGGCACGGGGTTCCTGAGGCTGCCTGGCAGGGGCAGGGGACCGGCAGGAAGAGAAAGCAGGACCTGTCTAAGAACCGCCTCCCCCACGTCCCAGGAAGCCTGGCTTCTGTGCACTTCTTTACAGCTGTTTTCTCTTGACTGTCATGTACCAGAGGGGAAGACAGCCGGTTTTGGGGGGAATTTGTGACTTTGCAGGCACAGTGTTTAGTGTTATGCTGCTCAGAACATAGTTATTGTTGCAGTTTTGATGTGGTGGGTGCTTTTGTCCCCATTTTACAGATGAGCAAACGGCCTCAGTCTGTTAGTATGTTACCCAGAGCCACAAGCAGAGAGTGGGGGAGCTGGGCCGGAAGCTAGGAGCAGTTGTCCGGTGGCAGCTGGAAAGGCCCCAGCACATAGGATTGGCCTTCAGGTCTCCACTCCAGAAAGCAGCTGACAGTACATGGACCTAGGAGGCTGGGGGCTGTTCCCGGCACATCTTTATTATGCAGGGAAAGTCGCTTTAGTCAGATGAGGTTACCAAGATGTGGTCTTCGGTGGACTTCTTTCTTTTTATTATTACTCTTTTATTAATTATATTAATATCTGTTACAGATGTTTCTCCTTTTTTCCCCTAGACATCCTCCTTCCGATACCCCTTCTCCCTCCCCCGCAGCGTTGTTGTCTCTGCCCATCGGTTATGCACACATGCATATAAGTTCTGTGGTCTATCGCTTCCCTCTCCCCCAACCCGACCCCAGGTTTGTCAGTCTGAACCATATTCCTTTCTATGTCTCTGGGACTGTTTTGTTCATTAGCTTGTTTTGTTCATTATATTCCACAAATAAGTGAGATCATGTGATATTTGTCTTTCTCTGCTTGTTTATTTTACTTAGGATAATATTCTCCAGGTCCTTTCATGTTGTCTCAAAGGATAAGAGATCTCTCTTTCTTACAGCTGCATAGTTTCCATTGTGTACATGTACCACAGTTTTTGTATGCACTCATCTATTGATGGACACTGGGGCAGTTTCCAGATCTTAGCGATTGTAAGCAGTGCTGCTGTGAACATTGGGGTACATATGTTCTCTTTTTGATTGGTGTTTCAGGCTTCTAGAAGTGGGATCACTGGGTCAAATGGAAGTTCAATTTTTAATTTGGAAACACCATATTGTTTTCCATAGTGGCTACACCAGTCTGCATTCCCACCAGCAGTGTACTAGAGTCCCCTTTTCTCCACACCCTTGCCAACACTTGTGTGATGATTTGTTGATGACGGCCATTCTGGCAGGTGTGAAGTTATACCTCATTGTTGTTTTAATTTGCATCTCTCTGATGATTAGTGATGTGGAGCATTTTTTCATATGTCTCTTGGCCATTTGTATGTCCTGTTTGGAGAGGTGTCTATTTAGGTCCTCTGCCCACTTTTTAATTGGGTTATTTGTCTTTCTTTTGTTGAGTTGTATGAGCACTCTATATATTTTGGAAATTAACCCCTTATCTGATGTATCATTGGCAATTATGCTCTCCCATAGAGTGGGTTCCCTTTCCATTTTGATGGTTGTTTCTTTTGCTGTGCAGACGCTTTTGAGTTTGATGTAGTCCCATGTGTTCATTTTCTCCTTTGTTTCTGTTGCCTTAGGTGATGTATCAGTGAAAATTCTGCTGTGTATGATGTCTGAGATTTTGTTGCCTACATTTTCTTCTAGGATTTTTATGGATTCATGAGTCACACTTAAGTCTTTTATCTATTTTGAGTTTATTCTTATGTATGGTGTAAGTTGGTGATCTAGCTTCATTTTTTTGGCATGTAGCTGTCCAATTTTCCCAACACCATTTATTAAACAGGCTGTCTTCATTCCATTGTAAGCTCTTGACTTCTCTAACTTCTGCGTTTAACAACGGTCAACAGGCCAGAGGTCATGGAAAAAGAACAGATGGACCAGTTGAATACATATTCCCCAACAATTGCTGAAGTCTGCTAGAATATGAATAATACAATAATCAAAACTGGAGTGATTATTTGAATAACCAAATAAGTTTTTATTTAATTATTTAGAAGTTAGTTCTTTAAATCTCTTTAAATTATGGTGATTTTTCTGGTTTACCAACTATTTCATGCTATGACTTAGAATACAGTTTGTAGGCTTCCAAGAACTTACTTTTACAACTCTGTGACTAAGTTTTTAAGGACTTACTCCGTTATTTTCATATTATCTCCCTAGAACTCAGATAGTTTCCATCTGTTGCTTTACCTGTAAATGTGTGGCGCCTTCAGGAGGCCTCGCTGTGTCCTGGGAGCAGGAGCTGCCTCGCTGTGCCCTGCCAGGGTGCCTGTGGCCTCCCATGTGGCCCACGTGCAGGACAGCCGTATCTGCCCCGCTCTTCCTGCTCCAGGCCTCTCCCCAGCATGGTCTCTGCATTAAACCACACTGAGCCCCAGCACGGATCAGGAGATGGGTACTTTCCTCATTTCCTCTCTCCCTGGGAGACCCTTCTGGCCTTCTCTGGAGTTCAGCGTCCATCTCTGCCACAATGAAGCCCGCCAGATGCTGCCTCCCTGTGTGTTCTCAGCAGACTGCCCCTGCTCTGTTCCCGCAGCACTCCACTGGGGCTTTATTACCTGGTGTGAGAGAAAGTCCTCCACACACCTCCTTCTTTGCCTTGGTTGGGACACTGAAGTTGGAGGTCATGGCGAGTTCACACCCCTCCTATAGTAGTTGCCCATGTCCTTTGATGGACAGAGTTGGTTTTCTCTGAAGGAGCAGCCATCAGACAGATTGAATATAGTCAACACTCCAAATGAAAGAATTGGAGTTAAGCATATTAAATAAGTTACAAACTCTTCTCAAGACCAGAGGTGACAGTAGTCATCTGAAAACTGGCATGTGATCTAGAAACTTTGGCAAGACCCTGTATCTCTTTTCCCTCCATTCCCCTTAAATAAAAAAGGGTTGCCCTGGCCAGTTTGGCTCAGCGGTAGAGCGTTGGCCCACGGATCAGTGAACCACGGGTTTGATTCTGGCCAAGGGCACGTACCTTGGATGTGGTTCCCCAGCCCTGGTGGGGTCATGCGGGAGGCAGCCAGTCATGTCCCTCTCACATCGACGTTTCTCTCTCTCCCTTGCCCTCCTTCTTTCCCTCTTCCTCCCTCCCACTCTATCTGAAGATAAATAGAAAAATATCCTCGGGCAAAGACTTAAAAAAAAAAAGGTTGACAGGATCAGCCATGTCTACCCCTTAGGGTTTTTATGAGGATGACATGAGCTGTTGCACCAGAAAACTTGTTGGGAATCACTATGTTGCTTCAAATATAAAAGTTCCCTGTTTAAGAAAACAGTTGGAGCTTAGGCAGAAATGGTACTGTATATTGTGGACCTACAGTAATCTACTTCTGATTGAAACTTAAATTTGTACCTGAATGTACCTTGTGCATAAGGGGATCATCAGACTTTACATTGTGATCTGTAAAGCCGGACTTTAGCCGATTACCGACCTGGAAGATTTTTGAAACAGGACCATTGGTTCTGTCGAAGAGAACCAATGTGTCTTCTCCCTAACTTCTGCCTAAACCACATTTTGTGTCTTTATTTTCTTTGAGACAGGCTTCCATCTCTATCACAAGTTGCCCACGATCGTGCCTGAGAGCTGCCTTCTCATCATGGTTGGACTCCTGCTAGGGGGCATTATTTTTGGAGTTGAAGAGAAGTCCCCGCCTGCGATGAAGACAGACG
Source organism: Molossus molossus (assembly GCF_014108415.1). Lineage (NCBI taxonomy): Eukaryota > Metazoa > Chordata > Mammalia > Chiroptera > Molossidae > Molossus > Molossus molossus. The sequence goes on along the minus strand of NW_023425350.1, from coordinate 79,354,387 downwards.
TGTTCTTCCTGTACCTCCTGCCCCCCATTGTGCTCGACGCCGGCTACTTCATGCCCACCCGCCCGTTCTTCGAGAACATTGGCACCATTTTCTGGTACGCGGTGGTCGGGACACTCTGGAATTCCATCGGCATTGGGGTGTCCTTGTTTGGTATCTGCCAGATTGAAGCCTTTGGCCTGAGTGACATCACGTTGCTCCAGAATTTGCTCTTTGGCAGCTTAATCTCTGCGGTGGACCCCGTGGCTGTGCTGGCCGTCTTCGAGAACATCCACGTCAACGAGCAGCTCTACATCCTGGTCTTTGGGGAGTCCCTGCTGAATGACGCGGTGACAGTGGTGAGTGGCGGGTTTGCTCTGCGCGCTCCAGCAGGTGGGGACCGCAGCCGCCTTCTGACACCCCGGCCCTGCGCGTGGAAGGGCCTCGCTGGCAGGAACACTCTGCCGTCTCTGTCTTGAAATTCTTAGTAAATGGTTATTTGTTGGTTAGTGTTTATTATTATAGAGTGGGTCCCTCATTTTTATTTCGTGCTGGGTCATGCACGCGAGGCTCTGCTCTTTCCAGGGGAACATAAGAGGCGAGGACTCTGTGTCCCCGAGAGCTCTCCTTTCAGCATCTTCAGGAGTGATGTCTTTGATCGGAGCCGAAAGGACTCGGGGCCCCAGCGTTCTCTTGCGGAGCCCGGCTGCCGGTGCACGCGTAAGGCAGGGGCAGAGACAGTGCTCTCGCTGGGGATGGTTCATTCATTTCATGATTGTAGGCAGTTTTCATCACACGACTCACTTCTTATTGATGCCCAACCAATGTTTTTCTGATCTTCACCACTTTGCCGTAAGTGGGTAATTATTCAGAAAATGCAAATTATTTTTAATTCTTATTAATTGATACATAAGTAGAGGCGGTTAGATCCTAATGTTCGCAGGATTCTCCTCCACCGTGCCTTCTGAGCACGGGCCTACAGAGCGCGCCCGCCAGCCGGACTCATCAGGTGGCCTGCCCTGGCTGCCAGCAGCGGGCACGGCGGTGCTGTGTCAGGGTGGTCAGGATTCTGCGGTCGGAGATAGTGATAATGGCCGGGAACCTTGTGTGAATGCTGACCGGGTGCGCGGGTCCTCTGACAACCTAGGAAACAGCTATTCTCCACATTTTGCAAATAGTAAATTGAGATAAAGCTTATTAACTAAAGTGTATTTAAGTAACTTATATCACTCCCTCCATTAATTCTTGTTATTAAAATGTATCCCCGATTCATTGAAAAATTAACATAGGAACACACGTTATCCTCTGTTAGCCTCTTTGAGATCCCTCACCTGAATAAAATATCATCTTGAAGAATGCCTATTAACTCCAAGAGGATATCATTTTATAGAAAATAATTGATTGATAGGGAAACCCAATTTTTTTAGAATAGCTGCTAAGACAGTTTTAAGACAGCCAAGTTAACTCAAGTAACAAAATCTACCTCGTTTATTCCATTATTCATTAACAATAATAATAATTCATTAGTCGCTGACTCACCAATCTTAAATTCTACCCGGGACACTGCCATGACAATGAAGACCTTCTACACCTCGTTCTGGTTCCCGAAGGCATCAAGTCTCACACTGCGAGTTACGTGTGGTCCTACACGTCTCACCTTGTTGTGGGAGAATGTGCAAAGTTCAACGTGAATTCTTGGATCTCTTTGTAAAGGAAGCTTTACAAAGAAACCATCGCACCTTGCGCTTCCTGCGAGAGCAGTCGGCAAGGCCCGGGCAGTTCAGGCTGCTAAGCCGCGCGTTCACCTCGCTGTCCTCTCTTCTGAGGTTTCTCATTCACAGGCCTCGGGGGTCCCTTCTCTGGGCTTGTCAAGACAGGTCTCAGGAACTGTCTGGCTGCACTGCTGTACAGTGTGCGGAGGCCCCAGCCCTCCAGAGGCCCACCCTGTGCTCCTAGCAACGGGCACACAGCCGTCAACTGTGGTTCTATGGACAGAGGAGGGGCTGCCCCCCCGAGAGCCAGGGCCAGGAAGAGGCCTTTCGTTCAGGGCAGGAAGGAGGGCAGGGCGGAGCAAGGGAGCGCCGCTCTTCAGGTGTGGAAGCCCGTGGTGCAGGGCTAATGCCTGGAAGTCGGAAGGACTGTTATGGTTTCACAAGAAAGAGCCTTCTTTGGTGGGTTCCATACCCTGGGCTGACCCTTAAATCCACACCTGCAAGGTCAGAGGGCATGCCCAGTGGTTTGCCTACCTAATGCTGAAGAATAAACCACCAGATATTCCTTTCACTGAACTGGCTGAATAGTGGATTTAATTAGAAAAATGGTATAAAAATTATGATTTTGCCTCTTAATCAGATATCCCCCAAGTATAGAGGCGGGCATGTTTTGTGGATTATTTTTTTTCAATCGTTCATCTAGTCTTACCTCTAGGAGAGGCTTAGGGAACCCATGGAACAGAGAAAGGTATAAAAAATCTGGGCCATGCCTTGGCCAGCTTGGCTCAGTCTCATGCAGCGAAGGGCTGCCGGTCCGGGTCGTCTCTCCCTCTCCCTCTCCCTGCCCCTCTCTCCGAGAATCGATTATAAGTAAAAGTACATAAATTTAAAAATTCTCCTTCACATTGGTGGACCATGCTGCATACGGTGAAAACGATGAGTCGACATGAGCTGCCACCCAAGGAGCTGAGATGAACGGAGAATGTATGTTAGAAATGTAGTCTGGAGGGTGAGTGACTCATAGGTCAGCACAATTAAGTCCTTCCCCAAGTCATGGCAAATTAAATATTGAGCTAGAAGAGTTGAAAGGTAACAAACCTACCACAAAATGTCTCAACGCAAAGGGAAAGTGATCATATATGACTACCGTCTAGGGCGATAGTAGATGAGCATTAACCAAGAAAACGATAGTCAAAAAAGTAAGAGTGAGCTTTTTAGGTAGAATTTTTGTGCTTTCTCTTATAATGACTATTTTAGGAAAACATTTAACATTTCTCTTATTAGGCAAAGATTGTTTAGGTTCTCAGTTATCTGAGAAGTGTTCCTATTTCCACAGTAGTTCCTAATCAAATGACGTATTCCATGGTGGTTTCCAGCGTCATTTGTAGAACATGTAAATGCACCATTGAATGTTCTAATGCGTTTTCCAAGGAGACTTAGTTTCTCCAGTCTCATAGCTGGGCTCTGCGGAGAGGCTGGCGTGTCCCCGGGCCTCACCATGCTGGGCAGTGAGACTCGCCTTCGGGAAGCTGGAGGGCAGACACTTGGCACTTTATTTTCCTTTTGCACATAACAGAACAGATTTAAAATTTATTATCCAACAGATTCTTTGTGTTTCACATCAGAAAAAGTGACCTAAAAGCTATTTTCCTGGAATAAAAATATTCCGACAAAGGGCTCTGAATCGTTTGCCTCTCCGTGTTACGGTTTCACTGGATTACTGAACATCTTCAGTCTAAAATAAAAACAGGTAATTTGCCATTTTAGTATATAAAAGTGTTTTAAAAACATAATCATGAGTGGAAAGGTTTGGAGGTACGCAGCTGTCACATTAGCCCAGCACAGAACTTAGCAAACAGCCTCGCTGGCATTTCATTTTCTAAAAATACACTTGTCAGTGGAGGTCAGCTCTGCACAGACCAACCACAGACATCATTGTAGCTCACGTACATAATAGCATGTACACTGACAGATATAAATTATAACTCCAAAAGCACTTTTGCTATCGATTCCCTGGTGGTAAAATTAAAGGATTTAACTGGAATGAAGTACCTGGGTTATGTATGGCCAGTGGTAACTGGAAGAATGTTATCTTGTTCTGATCAGCAGGTATCAAGTTCAGTGCAGAGCAGGTGGGAGGTAATGGAAAGCTTCCTGGTCGTCAGGGTAACGCCGCTGCCTCAGTGTTCCCTGAGCCTGGCCCTGGCAGCGGAGGCGGAGGGTGCAGGCTGGAGCGGCTGCGCCTGTCGGGGTGATGAGCCTGTGCCCAGTGCTGCCCGTTGTGGACCCTGCAGGAACAGGAGCAGCAGGACAGACCTTTGACTGACCTGGTGGCCGGAGCCGCTCTGGAAAGAGTGTGACTGTCCGCCAGTCACTCCTTAGAAATGCGTCCTGAAGCTTCTCTTGGAGGCCCCACCAGTGGGCTGGGTGGGGCGCGGTGGGGAGAGGAGAGAGAGGAGGAGGTGTGGGTGCGCACAGGCGTGTCGTTCTGTGGGGGCAGGGCGGTGGGCACTCAGGAGGAAGCGGGCAGCTGAGGCACCAGCAGCACAGTGGGTTAGGAGGGCACCGTGCCTCAGGCGGGCAGTGGGAAGGGGTGTGGGGTGGGGGCGGCCTGGCAGGCTCCCAGGAGGCAGAGCAGCTGGGCCAGACAAGGCAGACACAGTTTTCCTAGATTTAGGAGCTGGGTTTCTACCAGGAAAAACCGCAGGAAGAAAACCCGAAATGAGGAAGAGTGGTGTGTTTCGTGAGCAGTGAAGAGACCCTCTCCCAGACGGAGGGGCACTGGAAAGCCATTTTAAAACCCAGTGTGCCAGGAGCGTCGAGCCTTCCCGAAGCCAGGCAGACAAAGGCTTTAACGGAAGAGCAGGATTCAAAGGAAGGGAGTCCTCGGGTAGCCAGAGGGGCATCCCAGCGGAGAGCTGGGTGCTGGCGCAGGTGGGGGTGGGGGGGGGGGCAGGGCTACGGGGAGTGTGTGCCCTCAGGCAGCAGGTGACCCGCAGCTCTGGGCTGGCCCTTGCAGGGAAGGTATAAACAGTGCATCCCTGAGCTCTGCCAGGAGGCAGTTGGGGCTTGTTGCTGCTGCTGAAACCCGACGTGCGCAGAAGCCTCTGGGGGGAGCAGGAAGCGGCTGCTTCTTGAAGCCAGTGTATTTCCTGGCAGATGGTGATCCCTGCAGGATATTTAAGTCCTGGGGCCAGTGAGCTGCTTTTCCGCCGCTTCAAGCTGTGCCAGTGCTCTTTGGGCCATGCCAGCCCGTGGGGGAAGGCGAGGCCGTTTCCAGGTAGTGATCCAGCGCGTCACCCTCACACCAGGACACGTGTGGTCGTCCGCATGGAGGAAGTGAACCACGGAAGGTGTGACCGCCTGCAGGGTCATGCTCCAGCAGGAGTGACCGCCGCACAGACCTGCAGGGCTCTCCTCGCGTCTGGGAGGCTATCCGTGGAGGGCCAAGGGGGAGGTCTCCCCAGGACACACTGGGCCCCCGGGAGACTGGCTCCCTGTCCATGGGTAACCCTCGGAAGACTGACCCAGGGGTCAGGGGCGGCCTGGGTTCCGCATCGCCTCGGACATTTGGTGTGACTGGACGAAGGCGGTCCGTTTTGAGTTTCTCACAACCCAGTAGGGCGCACACGGCCTCCACTCTGAGGCCCCGGGCCCCGGGGTCCTGTCAGCCGGTGTTCCTGGCGGTTCCAGCTGTAAATATCAGGAAAAAGGAGCAGGGCACCTGCTCGGCTGTGTTTATTGCTGGCTGGTGGGAACAGTGGTAGGGAAGCCGAGACTTCCAGCCTCAGGTGGCCTGGTGGCCCTCAGACACGATCGAAAGCGCGGTGCCCAGCGGACGTGACAGCCGAGCATTTCTGAAGCTATAGTTCGACTAAGACTATGTAAAGACTGTAGATTTTTCAGATACTAAGCAACAGTGTAGTCTTATCACTGTAGAGGTAAAAACTATGTAGGAGGTCATGGCACACACACACGCACACACACATACACACACACAACACAGGTTGCTGCCTCTGAGGAAATCCCTGTGGGTCTCACGTTAGACCAAACGTGTGTGTGGACAGGGAGAGAGGAGGGGCGAGGAGTGGGGACCTCAGTGGCCTGGGCAGAGGGTGTCCCCAGGACACTGACGGGCAGGTCCTTCCGTGCTGTTACCTCCAATAGGGCCTTGAAAAGTGACCAGATTCACAGCAACACTGACAGGCATCAGTAATACAAGTAGGGTATGGCCAGCTGGTGTGGCTCGGTGGTTGAGTGTCAACCCTGCACCAAGAGGTCGCTGGTTCGATTCCCAGTCAGGGCACAGGCCCAGGTTGTGGGCCCGATCCCCAGTGGGGGGCATGCAGGAGGCAGCGCATCGATGTTTCTATCTCCTTCTCCCTTCTTCTCTCTCTGAAGTCAATAAAGAAAAAAAAAATAGGGTGTGTTGGCTGGCAACCAAGTTATTCAAAAGAATCTTCTAGATGGTATCTAAAAAGTGATGTTTTTAGGAGTAAGTTGTGCAATAATTTTGAAGTCTCCTCTCAGTTATTTTTAAAAAAGGTTTTCCTGACAACACTTTGTTATCAAAGTCTTTTATTTAAAGTTATAAAATATAATATTAAGATAAATACATGCATAGTTATTGCCCTTGACCACCCACCGTGGTGCACAGAAGCGTCCTGCTGAGAGGCCAGGGGGGCGGTGGCCTCGGGGATGGTGGGAGGCTGGACGGGCCTTGACAGCGCGCTCCTTTCTCCCACAGGTCTTGTACAACCTGTTCAAGTCCTTCTGCCAGATGAAAACCATCGAGACCATTGACGTGTTTGCTGGGATCGCCAACTTCTTTGTCGTGGGCATCGGCGGCGTGTTGATTGGCATCTTCCTGGGATTTATAGCAGCATTTACTACTCGGTTCACACATAACATTCGGGTGATCGAGCCGCTGTTTGTCTTCCTGTACAGTTACCTGTCCTACATCACCGCAGAGATGTTCCACCTCTCGGGCATCATGGCGTGAGTACCGGTCCTTGCTGCAGCGTGTGCCGATGGCATGTCCCTGGAGCCACGCCTTCTAGGTTAAACATGTTAAAGTCAATGTTACATGAAAAGTGAGTTTTCTTATGTTCTTTTTAGAACAATTAAAGATAGATGTTTCTGACTCTTTGTTTCAAAGAAATGAAAATGTACATCGGCCAGATTTATACTAAAGCAATCTGGTACTAAAATGGAAAACGACTTAAAAGTTGCCTGTTGGGTCTCACATGAAATGTGGTAGGGCAGCTGCTGGAGGTGACTGCCAGACACCAAGAATTCTGGGTTTGGTGTCCATGTGGGGGCTGTAACCTCATTCCCACAAGGGTGCATCGCCCGAACTGCATTTGGAGTTCTGGAATTGCTTATGGGAACCCATTTGAATAATCCTAGCATAGGAAACCTTCATTCTAGGTGGTAAATTTTATTTTAATTAGTAGCTTAATGTCATTCATAGCAAAATTCACTGGCTAAGGCATGTAATCATGTCATTTTAGTTTAGCTTTTTAAATGAAGAGGCATGATTATAAAGCAGTAAATGTACAAAAGAAACTATTTATTAAAGATACAGTGAGTGCATCATTCAGTAACTGTTCAGAAGCCTGTGCTCCAAGGTCTCACAGGGGCTGAGGAACGGTGGTGTCCGGATGCTGTCAGCCTTCGGAGGGTCACTTTGAAGGGGGCTGCTCAGGGTGGGGCGTTTTTGCAGCTCCAGAAACAAGCCTATTATAGTGTTATCACACCCTGCATAGTGTCAGTGAGAAATACTTGGACAATTATTTTGACAAATATTTATTCACAGTTTACTACATGCTGGTCTCGATGCTGGGGCCTGCTTACATAGGTAGAGTTCTGTTGTTGTAAACATATGTCCAGCTTTTCTGGAGTTTTCTCTGGCTGTCTGACTGCAGTGATCTTTGATTAAGGACTGTTTGTTAGTGTCCTTTCACACTCTGGTCCAAGGCAGTTTGGGGTGCAGGGTGTCAGGTGCCTCTCTGCCAGGAGATGGGGGCCACTGTGATGGGAGTTAAGAGAGTGGGTGGTTTCAGTGAGAGAACCTAAATAAAGTAACATTAATCCAGTGTGACCCAATAATGAAGTGTTCTGCCTCTTCCTGTTGCTATTTATATCATTTGTCTGCTTTCCAGTTTCCTCACTGTATTTGGCCAGTGTCATTGAAAGTGTGTGACCCGCTAGTTACAAGGTCTCTAACAGAATTCTGGGGGTGGGATTTTGTGTCTAGTTTTCCAGAAGCAATCTAGCAACAAAGTGTCTAAGAACTCTGACTGTACTTCGACCATGCACAGGTGTAATGTTCTAGAACACCCACACAGTTATTTAAATATATTTGTCAGTTTGTGTGGTGTTCAAGGGCAAAAACTGGGATGGGACCATCCAGAATGTGGGCGGGTAGGTGGCGTGTCGATGGGGTTGGTGTCCTGGTGCGTCTCTGCTTAGAAATGTCCGTGAAGCCAGAGTCCGCAGAGGGTGGAAGACTTGCCTCCTGTGCACACGGGCTCTTGGTTCACTTGCTCTGGGAATGGAGAACCGGGGACAAATAGGGCTACATTGGTGGGTGGATGAACAACATTACTTTTGTTTCCAACTTTAAAGTAAACATTAATTTAACAACTTACTGTACAGAAAGGACCCTTATAACATTTCAACTACAATCGCCATCATGCAATAAAACAATAAAACGTAGTGTTTGTGTTGCCTCTCAGCTCCCTGTTTTGTTTAGTGCATAGAGCACTAAATGATAAACTAACCCTGAAGTAAGATACCACAGGAGATGAGAACATTTTGGGATCTAGAATTTCATGCCCACCCATGTCACAGTGTGTTCTGAGAAGTAACACCTGTTTTCTAAAGTGGGGTGACTAGTCAGTCCACTATTCCAAACTCCACACGGTGCTTCTTAAGGTGTACAGGGTAGAAGTGCCTTGTGTGCACATCTCCATTGTAATTACTTTACTTGCCTTGGGACGTGGGGCTCGGGAATCCAGTATAATGATGCAATTAAAACCACATGTCCGCGTGCACCTCGTTTATAGAACTAGTGATTTTGTCCGCATTTGAATTGGACTGGGTTTAGAAATTCCCATCATAGTTCATGCTAATTGCACTTTCTTTTGCAATTCACAAACACATTTTAAGGTTAATGGGAGTAAAGGCATGTGACGTGCTGTTCTGAGCATGCTCAGGAATTTCCTTTTTTTTGCTTAAGAGAAAGGAGTGGCCACATAGGAAGCAAAATGGCCAAGAGGTCAGGCAACTAGTGAGACGAGAGGTCAACACACCTCTCTCAGAATTCGTAAAATATGGAGTTTTGAAACTAGTTCTACCTGAGTTTTGCCTGCTCCTCTTCCTCTCTCCCTGCCCTACCTCTCCATCCGCCTGCCCCGTCTCCCTTCCGTGCACAGGGCCTCAGATCAGAGGTCACCCTGAGCGCCAGCCTGGCCTCGGTGGGCTCCTGGGCAGCCTGCCCTAGAGTGAGATCACTGAATGAGTGGGTAGTTTAAAAGTCTGATAAAAAGAAACATCCTTCTATATTGGAGACTTGGGTCTGGGTTCAGAAAAGCAATCAGTTTTTAGGTAAGAAAGCACTGGGCAGAACTGGAAGCACATGGATTTCTCTAGAACGTCTTCAGAAGCCGTGCACCTGAGGCATTCGCGAAGTCTACCACTGTGGCTGCTTATTTTTGTCATGAAATTGTGATTTGATGTAATTTTCAGTGACCAAAGGTAACTTAGCTCATACAGGTGGCATTGTCGCTGTTGTCTCCCGCTCTGTCTCAGAAGTTGTTTGGAGAGCTGACTTGTGGGCATTCTTAGGTTTGGTTTCCCTTCGTGGTCTCTCCCAATAATTTAAAACCTAATTTAATGCTCAGGAATTATTTATTCTCGTGCCTCCCTGTGTGTGCAGGAGGGTTTTAGCAGCAGACACTAAGAGGCTAGATGAAATTCCCTGTTTTCTAATATGCTCCTGCTCATTCCTGTACTGGAATAAAGTTTGCAGTAAGGTGTGTGTGTGTGTGTTTCAGAATGCGTTCCCACAGCATGGGAACTAAAGTTAAGGGAGCATTTCTATAGTCCCCTGAACACGAGACTTCACGTTTTGGTGGCATTGGGCACCTTTGAATGTCATGTTCTATAGTAGCGGATGATTTTAGAAATTCATGTCTTGTCTCATGTTTTCAGTTTTATTCAGAAAAAAATGTTCAGAAATAGAACGCCGAGGGCTCCTCATTGTCCTCTCTCTTTACACAAGCTCACAGACGCCCGGGGTCCTGGACTCAGATGCACAGGGCAGTGGGCTGCAGCGAGACCTTCCCCGAGGGAATTCAGGCGCCTCTCTGTCCCTGCCTCGTACCCCACACACCCCCTGTGCTCCCGTCAATGGGACACTGAACATACTGTCCTGAAGAGGGATGTTGGGTCTGCAGCAGCCTGTGGCCTGTGGCCTGTGGGGAAATACTGATTCCTCTTTGAAATGTTCCAAAAATTAAAAAAAAATGGCTAAGTGCTCTGCTGCTTCAGAGAGGAGAGTAGGCCCCGATATTTATTAGTTTTGTTTTCATGGGTTAATCATTCCTTAGCTTTTCCTCCCTTGAGGGGCTTAAAATATATTCTATTTGATGTTTTGATTATTCTAGAAGCATTATTGCAAATAAACAAATAGTAATTATTAGTCTCCTATTATGAATGACTATATTGAGGCCCAGGGGGACAAAAAGCTGGGCTGTCAGGTGTGACCTGGACCCGGGTCTCCAGCCCTCAGTCCAGGGCAGGCTCTGTTCCCATATCCACTTCATAAACCCAAACACACTCATCTTAATGAATTTTTTAATGACAATTCAGCAGCAATCTGCAGCTGAGTGGACGGTGCTGAGACAGTCACCGGTCACTGCCGAAGATGTCCACAGCGTGTTCCTCCTCTTCCTGTTGTTCTGTGTGAGTTGGTCATTATCATGTGCTTAATACTTCGAGGAAAATAGGGAAGCACGCCTTTGTTTGTCATGTTGAAGCTTCTCCCCCAGTTCCCTTGCTGTGCCCAGCATTTCTGGCACTTAGGAGTCCCTCCCTCCAAGATGCTGTCCTGTGCAGCCAAAGCCTCGTGCCAGAATGCGCACGGTCACAGAGTGCTCACGTGTCCTGGCCTTCTCCGAAAAGAACACGTCATGGCAGCACATTCATAACACATGTGCGAAGCATCACATGTAGGTATACGTGTGTACATGTGTGTATATGTATGTACGTACGAGTAAGACAGGTGTCTTTGGTTCAGTTTTCCTAGAACTAGCTCATGCTTGCTTAGTGGAGGACCATGACCTGGAGCTCCCACAAACCAGCCTGGGCCCGCACCTGGGCCCGCACCTGGGCCCGCTCCTGGGCCTGCACCTGCTCACACTCCCTGGCCTGGCCTCCACGCCCCTCCGCAGGGCTTGCAACCTTCCTAAAGAGAGAGCCAGCAGGCCACACCAGCTGCTTCCAGTCTGGATGTTTCCATTTCAAGCTCGCCTCCATCCTGACACCCACACCTTCTCCTGCATCCACACAGCATGTTTCAGAAGAAATGACCACTAAGGACCGAGTCTGTGCGTAAGCGCTGTCGTGACCCTGCAGCCAGCACCCCACAGTAGCTAGCCCCCACCTCCAGCAAAACTCTCTGGTGACCGCCTCACACCCACACAGCAGCTAAGTGGGGGTGGGAGGAGGTACGAAAATCAGGCAGGACATTTTTAAATGATGGAAAAACAAATCAATACTTCCTAATTTCCTGACATAGGAAAAAAGGAAAAAACAAAAAATGTATTATTATTTTTTTATAATGACTGACATATCTTTTATTTGCCTATATATAGTTGTGTCTAAACTAAACTGCAGGATAAATGGCAGGAGGAATTTTGCAATTATAATCCCTTTTTTCAAGCTTTATTGAGATATAATTAAAACATAGCATTGTGTAAGTTCAAGGTTCACAAATATATATATATATCTGATCACCACAATATGGTAGTTAACATATCCATCACCTTACATAGGTACCATTTCTTCCTGTGGTCAAAAGTGTTAAGATTCCCTCTTAGCAACTTTAAAGTATACATTGCAGTACTGTGGACTGTAGGCGGCATGCTGTACCTTATGTTTCTTTTTATCTTCACCTGAGGACATTTTTTCCATTTTTTGTTCAAATAGAGTGGGAGGGAGGGAGGGCATGGGGGGGGGGGAGAGAGAGAGAGAGAAAGATATATATATATAGAGAGAAACATCGACGTGAAAGGGACACATCGAGTGGCTGCCACCCACACAACCCACCCAGGGCCAGGGACAAACTGCAACTGAGGTACATGCCCTTAGCGGGAACCGAACCCGAGTCTCTGGACCACAGGCCAATGCTCTAACCGCTGAGCCAAACCGGCCAGAGCCTGCTATACCTTGGGTCCCAGAACTGACCCATCTCATCGCTGGAAGTCTGCACCTTGGATCACCATCACTCACTCCCCTGCCCTCCCCTCCGCCCCTGGCAGCCACGCTCTGTTTCTCTGAGCGTGGATTGTTTAGATTCCACACACAAGTGAGATTATTCCCTCCACAGAGGGTAATTATGTTCTTCTTCTCTTTTCTTTCTTTTTTCCTTTAAATTTTTTTTTTCTAATTAAATGTATTAGGGTGACATTGGTTAACAGGATCATATAGGCTTCAAGTGTGCATTTCTATGGTACATGATCTGTATATTGCATTGTGTGCCCACCACCCAAAGTCAAAGGGGGGTGAGGGAATAACAGTATAGGGTAAAGAGAGCAAATATAATAGAATTTCTTTTTATTTATTTATTAGAACTTTTTCTCTAGGCTTTTTAATTCATTTATTTATTTTTTATGACAGATGTCCCTCCTTTTCTCCTGTTGACACCCTCCCCCCTGCCCCCCGGCCTGTGCCCTGGGGATGCACAGGGCTCCTCCCCTCCGCCCTGCTTCCAGACCTCAGACCTCCCGGCTCCCCCTGCGGAGGGTCTGAAGCAAGGGAGGGTACGAAGGAGAGAGTGGGCTTCTCCTGAAGTGGCTCGTGGCTGCTCAGAAGTCATTTAAAGCCACCGTGGAGCAGGAACCTGTCACCCCGACACCCACATGGAGGGGTGTGATCTCATTGTTCTCAGACCGGGCGGAGGAGTGGGGCTGCCCGAGGAAAGGTCACTCCTGTGGGGACTCCCTGCGCTCGGGTGACACAGCAGTGGATTCAAAATCGTGTGTTTTCTTGCTTTGTGTTTGTAAAAGTAAAACAACATTAAAATGTTATCTTAATCTCCGTTGTTTGGATTTGCTCCGCAGACTGACTGAAGGCCCCAGAGCCTACGTGTTGTCTGTGAGAAACATAGTCCATACAGCCGTGGATTCTCAGGGACACGGGGCACGTGTGATTCAGCTACATGGTTCCTAATTAGGTACTTTAAAGTGTGTTAAGAATGTAGGAAACAGCATGTGGAATATTTCATAGTTCTTAAAGCCACAGTATAAGAATGAAAAATAGCTATCCTAATAAATGCGACCATAAGCAAGTTTCATTTGTGAAATTCACTTTATGGATTTCTTTTTTAAGAGCAAATGATGTAATCGGGGCCCTTCTGTACCCAAGGCCCTTCCGCATCTGTGGTTGCTTCTCAGGTGCATCATTTCCAAGCAGCTGGATCCTAGGGCATCTCAAAACGATCCCTGACTTCTCACCGAGACAAAGACCAAGCAGAGCCTGAAGTGAAGTGAACACTCCGTGCTGAGAGGACCAGCCGTGGCTTCTAGGGCCCCCGTCTCCCCCGATGTCCTCACACGTGTTGACTGCGAGTTAGCCGGGAAAGCTCAGCGGGCAGCGGTGGGCGGGGGTGTGCGTGGGAGCCCCGGGGACAGAGAGAAGGGCGCCCGGCAGCGGAGGGGCGGTGAGCAGTGCCGGCCGGGCGGCTTGCTCTGTGCCAGCCCGGGGCGAGGGACTCCCGCGGAGACCGCACACGCTCTGCGGGGGACACGGCGGGAGTGCTCCCGAAGCGCTTGCACACCCACGCGGACCCGGGAGGCTTCCTGGAGCTCAGGGGCGGAGCTGGAGGCCATGGCCCGGCTCCCTGGATGGCCCGGGAAGAGGAGGCCTGTTGGGCACAGGGCGGGCCTCGCACAGACTGGGTGGGAAGGACTTAGTGAAGAGGCCTGTGTTCTAGTTCAGACACAAGAGGATGGGAACCCACACACAGAACCAGGCCGAGAACAGGAAGACGAGACGAGAGAGAAGAGAGGAGAAGAGAAGAGGAGAGGAGAGGAGAGAAGAGAAGAGAAATAGGTGGCAAAGTGGATTAAATCCACAGAAGTCCTCAAATCTGATGTGAGAACTTATTTTCACTCTCCAATAAAACTTTAAACAAAAGGATTTGAGTTTCAGCCATTTTTCTCATTTATTCTTCGCCCCCTGAACCTTCTGCCCAGACCCCCACTTGCTTTCCTCGAACATGGACATATTTAGGGGTCACCTGGAAAGTTTCTGCATATGGAATCCCAGGCCCCAGCCCCAGCCCCAGGTCTGGGACGTGACCCAAGCCATTTTCCAAGGAATTCGAGTAGTTATGTGACCCGTGAACCAGACTTTTCTAACACTGCTCCGAAACGCTTGCTGGGAACCTGAGAGGGGTCTTCGCTCCACCAGGAAGCGGACGCCTGCTGGCCGGGGGCTCTGCCTGCTCCGTTGGCTCAGCAGGCGGCTGTTTCTCGTAGCAGGTCCCCGCGGCTCACCCCACACAACCAGGAGTCCCCACACAACCAGCTGCACCTTCCCATCCACCATCCAGATCTCGGTTCGTCTTCCTGCCTTTGGGACTGCCAACACCCCCTGGAGCGGTGGCCTCTGTGGTCCCTGATGCTTGTGTTCATTACACTCTGACCATGGGCTGTGGTCCTTGAGTTTGTTCTCCCCACAAAACCACGTCTGCCTTGGTTTCCAGTAAGTGCTCTATAAACATTAGTTGAATTGAAAGCATATAAAGGACAAAAAAAGATGTGGAAAATCCCTGAAATGAGCAAGACTCCATGAAAAATCAAGCACTGATAATAGTTTGATTTTACTTTATTTAATATTTGATGGTTCGAGAAAGGTGGTTTGGTTTTGATGCTTGGATCCACCTTTAAAAGCAATATTTTTCTTGCATTTTCTCATGTGTCAAGCTCACTGTTTCTCTGTTGTCAGGTTTGCTGGAAGAGGCAGTTATTATGTAGGAAATTTGTGCCTTGCAGTAACTAATTTACCTCACAGGACTGAGGACTGTATTCTGAAAACATACAGTGTACCCTGGGCCAGCATGAGACCTGGCTTTAATCAGTGCAGAGAGGGCTTGTTCGTTGTTCTTCATCGCTAATGACTAGCAGAGCACGCTTTCAGATTTGGCCAAGTCTCACGGAGAATCTACAAATATTATTTGGGCTATATTTTCTCATAACTGAATCCATACTTTTGAAGATCACAGGCAGATATGGAACTTTACAACATTCTTTCTATCGGTTTGCTACAAAGCAGGTCACATTACCGAAAAGTCTCCTTTCATGGGAATAGAAATGACAGAATTGACCACACTTGAAAAACAATAAAAGCAATTGATCCTTATAAGCTGAATTAACCAAGGAGTGGCTTCACCTTATATGTGTAAAAACGGACAGGATATGCATTTTCATCTGCACAGCTAGACGCCTGCTGTCACTGGCCACCTGAGGCACCTATGCCGAGTCCCTTGGCTGAACAGAGCAGGGCCTCCAGGTGCAGGGAGTGGGTATCGTGAGGCTGGACCAGCAGCTGCTGTGCCTGCTGTCAGTGCCACGATCAGAGAACCGCACTGAGCACAGCGAGTCCCCCCTGCGCTCCGGACGCCCCGCGCTGGGGGGAAGGAGATGAATGCCCACCGTGAGCCAGCGTTGCCGACGGCTAGGATGGCTCATGGAATACTAGAGAGCGCGTTTCTGTTGGGTGTTTATCTTTGGAAAGATCATCTCTCATGTTTCCCTCCAGCCTACAGAATCCAGTTTAAACATCTACACATATCATAGAACAGTGTCATTTGTCAATTGTCTGGCCCATAAACTTCTTTTATCCCAACTTCCTGTCCTCCAGCGAACAGTCATTCCACAGGCCCCCAAACATGCCAGCCTGTTGACTTCCTTCCAGCCTTGCAGGTGGCCTCCTCGTTTCCTTGACTCGTCTCCTCTTCTTCCTGCTGGCGAGCTCTTTACTTATCTGTGGAGACTTTGCTCAGCCCCCTTTGTGGCGGGGTCACAGCCACGGGCAGGGCACGGGCAGGGCTGCTGCAGTGACCTCTGCCACTTGTCCTCAGGTTGTGAGCTCTCCAGAGGAAAAGCCATGTCTTGTTTGCTTCATCTTCGTTCCCCAGCGCTGGACCCAGAACAGATGCGAAAAAGCGTTGGCCACCACTCACTTGTTATTCACAAACACATTACTGAATGCAGAGATCAGGAGAGAGTCGCGCATGAAGGGGCGGGAAGGCCATTCAGCGACATGAGCTAATAAAAGTAAGTCATTGTGAGGAGACTGAAGGCCATCAGTTTTATGTTCGAAGAATCTTCAGAGTTAAGAAATTCAGCTAGAATGTTCTAGAGTGTAATACGTCTATTTGGGTTATTACTGTGTCGTTCATACTCTCACATTGATGTTCAGAGTGAGGGTGAGAGGCTGTGGACTTTAGGCGTGAAATCTCACATGTTTACATGATGGACAAAGAAATCCCACGTCTCTGTCATGTGCCGCACTACTGTGATATGCTGTGGTGTGACCCTGCATGCAAGGACACTCCTGGCCACACACTTCACGCCCAGTAAGGCTGAGGACAGCCAGACACCAGCCTGCACCATTCCCCGGCACTATGAGTTTCTTGTGCTTTAAAAAAATGAAGGTGACTTAAATTTATGGTGACATTTAAGACTGTTTGCTGTAGATGATCTATGGAGGGGACAGAGAAGGTTTTCTCTCTCTCCATTTCTGGGGGCTGTATTGTGTGTGCCTCCTGACTGGAAGGAGACCAGCTCAGTTGCAGTTTTCGGCACTTACGACGTGACAGAGTGAGGCAGCTGTCTCAGGGCGAGCACACTGCAAACAAAACCTCTGTGATGAAGCCCTCCCGCCTTTGCGGTGGCAGTGAGTGGGTGTGAGGACCAGCACAGGGGGCTTGGGGCGTTTGCTCCAGCCCACAAGATGCATCAATGTCTAGAGGGGCCCCCACTCCCTGCACAGGGCGCAGCCGCGCTGAAGCCTCCGGAACTTGCAAGGGTGTGCTGTCCCCAGCGTCTCCCGGGGCCGGAAGGAACAGGATGACATCGCAGCCAGGTGTCTGGCAGACAGGAGAACCACTCCTGGTGTCATGTCAGGTGCAAAGCCATGGAATGGATCCTGTGGACATTCATGTAAAATTCATTGTTTTTATTCCTACACAAAAGCTGTATTTTCTTTTCGCCATTTTGGAATGGAAACTCCTGTTAAATTGCTCACCTAACAAACTGAAGATTACTGTTGGCCTGGTCCGCATCTGGCCCAGTGACGAGAGGAGCAGGGTCTGAGAAAGAAATGCTTAGCACATTCTCTAAAAAATATTCTCCAGCCTTTTAAAAATCACCTTTTGAAGGATAAACAAACAAAAACATCTAAAGCCAAGAGGGAGAGAGTGGAACAGGGTGGGTATGAGTGATGGAGGGGCTTCAGTTCTTTAGCTCATTTCAGTTTTAGAAATGAAATGATTGGGAAAAGCTGGGTGATGAGGATTTTGGTGTTTATTATTCTTCATTTTCATTTTGAAGCTTAAATGCTTTATAATAAAACCATTTTGAAGCATCTTTTGCATAGGATTAGAGAATTTAAAGAAGTAATATGCCATTATAATTGTTTTTGTCACAAATTTTTGATGTGGCCCTGTTTCAGAAAGGCTCATTAGTGTGTGTTGCTGTGGATGTCTTTCCTTTATAAACATGTTATGGTTCAGAGTCTTGACTGATTTTGGCTTTTACCCCATTATTTTGTATGGGGTAAATCTTGCTTTGTAAAGTCTGGTTAAAGAAAAATTAACCCCAAATATGACAGTTCAGAACTGTAGTGAACCAATAGTTTATATTTGGGAAGGGCTGGCTAGGCGCCCCCTGCAGGCTTGCTCAGAGAGATGCCACTTTCCACTCCTGTCTCTGTCTGTTGCCAGTCTTTCTTATCATGTCAATGTGACAGAGCTTCTGCTCGTCACTGTCACCAAGCACGTGTGACCGGCTCTGGCCATGCTCATCTGGAGGCATGCACTTGGTTGTGGTGACCACCACCACAGGGGAGGTGAATCCAGCAACAATGTGGTCAGCTGAACAGTCTCCCCAAGAGTGTCATCCTCAGAACCCATGGATGTTTTACCTTACTTGACAAAAGGGACTTCACCAATGTGAAGAAGTTAGGACCTTGAGATGGGAAGGTGACCCTGGATATCCAGGTGGGCCTGATGACATCACAAGGTCCTGATGAGAGGGAGGCAGAGGTCAGAGTTAGAGAAGGAGATGTGAGCAGAAAGGCAGGTCAGAGTGATGCAGCCGCAAGCCAAGGATTGCGAGCAGCCTCCAGAAACTAGAAAAGGCAAAGAAAAGATTCTCCCCTAGAGCCTCCAGAAAGAGCACAGCCCTGTTGGAACCTGGATTTCAGTCCAGTGAAGGTGGTTTTGGACTTTTGAGCTCTGCAAGTATAAGATGGTAAGTTTGTGTGTTGCAGGTCACTGCGTTCTTGGTAATGTCTTACAACGGCCACAGGAGAAGATACCAACAGGCTGTGATTGAGAGAGTAAGAGCGAGGGCTGGGCAGGGAAAGGCCTTCTGCACAGCAGAGATGGTCAGTTCACACAGAGTTTGAAAGAGCAAGGGGTCGGTTCTTCCCAGTGTTGGCTTTGAGTCAGACTGCCTGGGGTAGAACCTGGCACTGTCATTTATTAGCAGTGCAACCTTGAGTAAGTGGACCTCTGCTGCCTGTGTCCTCTCACCTGTAAAATGAGAATGATAATAGATCTTACCTCAGAGACTGGTTATGAGGTTTAACTGACATAATTCATGTGATGTGTTTGCACAGTGCTTGTCACAGCCGGAGTAGAGGTGCCATAAACATTGACTTTTGTTATATAAGCCCTCAGCTATTTACAGGCTTGGCTGTGTGTTTATGGTGGCCACCTTTTATTGGTCTATTTAATAGGACACTCTTTCTCTTGGGAACAATATGAATTATGTATTCCTCATGCATATAAATCTAGACTAAATAGCTGCTCATTTGGGGGCAGTGACATTGTGGCTAAATGCTTGGTTCTTTGCTTGGTGGGATTTTTGTTTTGCTTTAATGTGGGGCACAAAGATACACACACATATCTTTTATGGAAGGAACAGGTTTGTTCCTCACATGGAAATGTGTTCTGGTTTCCTGTTTAATCTTAACTCGGCCCTTAGGTTTGCATTCTTCTACCTATCCTTGTGCCCACAGTTAGGGGATTCCCTACCACGTCAGATATTCCTCAGGGTAAGGAGGACTACACGCCGTGTTTGACGTGAGGGGCATGGAGGCTCACTGTTACTCTGAAGTTGTGAGAATGTGGACAACTCCATCACTCATGACAGCACTTGGTTTATGCCATGGCCAGCGCTCTGTGGAAGGGCTCCTCAATCTGACCTCCTGCTTCGTCTGCAGTGCCCGAGGATGCCGTGCTGTTGGTACTTTACAGTAACTGTGTCTCTAAGGATGAGCCCCAGTGTAAGCTAGCATCAGCTCACACTACACTTCCCTCTGTCGGTGGCATTGAGTTGGTCAAGCGTGTCCTTCCAGGCAGAGAGGAGCATGCGCACAGTGAGGCCAGGAGAGTGCAGAGCAGAGCAGGTTGGGGAGTGCAGACAGCCAGGAGCATGCGCACAGTGAGGCCAGGAGAGTGCAGAGCAGAGCAGGTTGGGGAGTGCAGACAGCCAGGAGTATGCGCACAGTGAGGCCAGGAGAGAGCGCAGAGCAGGTTGGGGAGTGCAGACAGCGGAGGCACGTGGTGTGTGCTGCGTGGAGAGGATGAAGGTGCAGCTGGCGTTGTCCACTGAGAAAGTGTGGGAAGAGCTTCAGGTGCCCGACTGGGAGCTGCTCCCACAGCCCTGCCTTTACCAGAGTGTGCAAAGGTGCTATTTTAACATCAATATCATGTGGTCCCAGAGCTTTGGAAATGCTAGGAAAACAAGGTAGAGTTTCCCTCCTCTGGGAATTCCGAGAGCCTAGTAACACATTCAAAATTTCCCAGAAGTGGATACGGTAGATAAGTAGAAATGAGACCCAGAACTAAGGCATTGGGATAAAATAGAGTGTGTGGGGGTGGAGGGGGGCAGAGTCCAAGGAATACTCAGGATGAGAGTTAGAAAATAATTGGTGGCCAGTTCGGTGGTGCTAGGGGCACTGAGGAGGCGTGCTGGGGAGAGACATTGAATGCGACCACAGTTTCAAGTTGAGGATTTTAGGCAATAGCTTAGCATTTAGGCACTGGAGGAAAAGAGAAGGTGGGACTGATTTTATAGAACGATAATGGGTTTTGAATGCAGTATGGACTTGTTTTCTCTGTGCTGCTGATAGGACAGCTGGTGGTGCCCGTGTCCACAGCCTATGATATGGGATCTGGAGTGAGGAGAGTGGAGGGACAGAGCAGGTGGAAGCCAGCAGTTCAGACCATGGGTAGCGATTCAGACCTCCAGAGAGAGTAGGGTTTCCAAGGATGCAGGTCACATTCGATTATAAAATCAAGGGATAATGTGGTCATGGGCAGAAGGGTGGGCCACGTGTAGCTCTTAATGCTGACTCACATTCTGATCAGGATCACGGCCAAGTTGAAATAGCAGCTGCATCTTTCATTGCAGAATCATCACTTGTGCAATGACTATGAACAAGTACGTGGAAGAAAACGTATCTCAAAAATCCTACACGACCATCAAGTACTTCATGAAGATGCTGAGCAGTGTCAGCGAGACCCTGATCTTCATCTTCATGGGCGTGTCCACCGTCGGGAAGAACCACGAGTGGAACTGGGCCTTCGTGTGCTTCACCCTGGCCTTCTGCCTGATCTGGAGAGCCCTGGGTAACGCGCGTGTTTCCCCAAACGCTGTCATCAGCGCCCTGGCAGCGCGAGGCTTTCTTCTCGCCCTCCCTCTGCTGCTGCTGCTCCATCTCTCTGGCCTTCCCTTCGTGCTCCCTCGCCCCCCTCCTCTTCTTCCTTTCTTCTCTTCTCCCTCGTCCTGATCGGTTCTTTCCTTCCTCGAGCATGTCAGGCCTTTGTTGTAGTCAAGTTAAACTTCCTTGGCTCCTCTGAGTCCACGTTTGTCACATCAGCTTTCACGCAGGAGCCCAGTGGCATGAGCACAGCAGAGGAAGTGGGGGAGGGGAAGATTTCCTGGGGCCTATTCTTTATTTTTTTTTCCTCACCCGAGGATATTTTTCCATTTTTTGTACAGATAGAGTGGGAGGAAGAGAGAGGAAGGAGAGCGAGAGAGAGAGAAACATCGACGTGAAGGGACACATTGAGTAGCTGCCACCCGCACGACCAACCAGGGCCGGGGACAAACTGCAACCGAAGTACCTGCTTTTAGCGGGAACCGAACCCGGGTCTCTCCGGACCGCAGGCCGATGCTCTAACCACTGAGCCAAACCAGCCAGGGCTCCTGGGGCCTATTCTTAAACCCTTTCCCTGTCCCAGAAGCCCAGAGAGCTCGTCCCGGAATTGACACATCCTGGCCTCAACAGCCGGTTTTTCGGTTCTGTTTTCTGTCTCAGGTGTCTTTGTCCTGACGCAGGCCATTAACTGGTTCCGGACAATTCCCCTGACCTTCAAGGACCAGTTCATCATCGCCTACGGAGGGCTGCGGGGGGCCATCTGCTTCGCGCTGGTGTTTCTCCTGCCTGCTGCCGTGTTTCCGCGGAAGAAGCTCTTCATCACGGCCGCGATCGTCGTCATATTCTTCACTGTCTTCATCCTGGTGAGTAGAGGGCCTCTGTCCCGGCAAGGCTCTGCCTCTGGAGGAGGAGACTGGCCCTTTCAGACCCGCACAGTGAGCTCCTTCCAGCTGCCGCCTCCCAGAGGTGTGTTGAGCTTCAGTAGCAAGGGTCCTAGGGAAGGGGTATTTCCTGTGTCCCTGGCGTGTGCAGCGGCCCCAGCGGGACCCAGCCTGGTCACGTGGCCCACAGAGAGGATGCAGTATGGAAGGACACAGCTACTTCACTACTGCAAACGTGTGAACTGGCTTCGCTAACCTTGTCATCTGACCCAGCACTTGGCTCACTGCATGCTGGTGTGTGGGAACCTTTGAGCAGCTACTGACCGGAACTGACTGCTGAGCAGTGTCCTGTGGACGGTGGGAGGAGTTAACACCCGCTTGATGTTGGGGGGACAAATGACGGCAGGTGGAGCATGGCCTGTGCCGGGATCTGACGCAGCAGGCTCATCCGTCTTTGTAGGTTACTGAGCCAGCCCTCTGGAGTGCCAGTATTTTGGGGATATTGACAGTAAATGTGTGCTGGACTCCTGCTGTGAGCTAGGCCGTGCCTCGGGAGCTTAGGGGCCAGGAGTGAACCAACACAGAGATATCACTGCCCCTGCGAAGCTTACACTCCAGGGAGGATGGCAGACACTGGACAGTCAACACAGTGTCAGTAAATCAGAGAGTGTGCTTGGAGGTCAAAGATGCTCTATAGGAAGAAGGAAGTCAGGCATGCTGAGGGGCATACAGTTTTAAATAGACTCATTATGGAAGGAAACAACAACAAAAAGTGACCCGAGCAAAAGCTTGTGGGGGTGAAGGAAGTAGCTGAGCTGGAGGGCGTTTCAGGCCAAAGGGACTGCCAGGCAGCGGCGGGAGCGTGGTGCTCCGGCCAGCGTGCGGGAGGGAAGTGGGACGAAGTGAGCTGGGAGGACCTGGGTCCTGAGTCAGGAAGACTTCGCAGGCCAGTGTCAGAACTTCAGCTCTTCTCCAGGTTAAGTGGGGCCGTCAGAAGGCTGTGTGCAGAAGCAAGATGTGTCTTTACTTTTGATTTTTTTATTAAATGTATTGGAGTGACATTGGTTAATAAGATCATATAGGTTTCAATTTCAATTGCACATTTTGGTGATATATAACCTGTATATTGCATTGTGTGCCCATCACCCAAAATCAAATCATCTTCTATCACTATATGCTTGGTCCACTTTACCCCCAACACCCTGTTCCCTCTGGTAACCACCATACTGTTGTCTGTGTTTATGAGTTTCAGTTTTATATCCCACATATGAGTGAAATCATATAATTAACTTTTTCTGTCTGACTAATTTCACTTAGTGCGATATTCTCAAGGTCCATTCATGTTGTTACAAATGGCAATGTTTCATCTTTTCTTATGGCTCAGTAGCATTCCATAGTATATATGTACCACATCTCCTTTATCCAGTCATCTATTGAAGGACACTCTGGTTGTCTCCATGCTTTGGCCATCGTGAATAATGCTGCACTGAACATGGGGTGCATTTTGTGAATAAATGTTTTTGAGTTTTTTGGGTAGATATCCAGAAGGGATTGCTGGGTCATATGGTAGTCTATTCTTAATTTTTTGAGGAATCAGCAGACTGTTTTCCATAGTGGCTGTACCTCTTTATATTCTGATCAGCAGTAAATGAGGGTTCCTTTTCCTCTCCAACCTCTCCAACACTTGTTATTATTTATCTTGTTGATAATAGCCATTCTAACAGGTGTGAGGTGTTATCTCATTGTAGTTTTGATTTGCATTTTCCTAATAGCTAGTGAAGTTTAGCATCTTATCATATATCTATTGACCATTTGTATGTCTTCTTGGGAGAAGTATCTGTTCAGCTCCTCTGCCCAATTTTTAATTGGATTGTTTGTTTGGTGTTGAGTTGTATGAGTTCTTTATGTATTTTGGGTATTAACCCCTTGTCAGAGCTATTGTTTTTATATATCATCTTCCATTTGCTAGGTTGCCTTTTTGATTTGTTGGTAGTTTCTTTTGCAGTGTTAAAGCTTTTAATTTGATATAATTCTATTAATTTATTTTTGCCTTTATTTTCCTTGCCTTTGTGGTCAAATTCATAAAATGTTCTATAAGACAAAGGTCTATAAGTTTAGTGCTTATGTTTTCTTCTATGTAATATATTGTTTCAGATCTTATATATAGGTATTTGATCCATTTAGAATTAATTTTTGTACATGAGGACAAACTGTAGTCTGGTTTCATTCTTTTGCATGCGGCTTTCCAACTTTCCAATTTTCCCGGCTCCATTGTGTGTTTCTGGCTCCTTTGTCAAAAATTATCTGCCCATATACATGTGGTTTTATTTCTGAGCTTTCGGCTCTGTTCCATTGGTCGGTGTGTCTGGTTTTCTGCCAGTACTATGCAATTTTGATTATCATAGCTCTGTAGTATAATTTGAAATCAGGTAGCCTGATACCTCTGGCTATTTTTTTTTTCCTCGGGCTTTGGTTATTCAGGATCTTTTGTAACCACAAATCTTTTGTAACCATATAAATCTGATGATTTTTTTTGTTCAATTTCTTTAAGAAATGACATTGGGATTTTGATGGGGATTGCATTAAATTTATGTATTGTTTTAGGTAATATGACCATTTTAACTATGTTGATTCTTCCAATCCATGAACTTGGAATATCAATATCTTTCCATTTCATTGTGTGTTTTTTAAATCTCTTTTAATAATGCTTTGTAGTTTTCAGGATATAGGTCCTTCACATCCTCTGTTAAGTTTATTTATTCTTTTTTTGTTGCAATTTGAAAAGGAATTTTTTTTTAATTTCTTTTTCTGAAGTTTCATTGTTCGTATATAGGAATGGGGTAGATTTTTGTATATTGATTTTGTATCTTGCAACTTTACTGTATTTGTTTATTGTTTCTAATAGGTTTTTTTTTGGTGGAGTCTTATTGTTTTCTATGTACAGAATCATGTCATCTGCAAAAAGTGACACTTGTACTTCTTCTTTCCCAATGTGGGTGTCTTGTATTTCTTTATCTTGCCCGATTGCTCTGGCTAGGACTCCAGTTCTGTGTTGGGTAAGAGTGGCGGGAGTGGGCATCCTTGTCTTGTTCCTGATTTTAGATGACTTGCTTTGGGCACTGAGAGAACAGCACGCGAAGATGAGGGAAGAAGTGGGAAATGCAGTGCTCAGGCCCAGGCGTCGTCAGGCAAGACCAGTGTGGGGCCGCACAGCGAGTGACATGGGCTGAGCCTCAGATACACTCAAGGGGAAACTTACAGGATCCCCCGACGGGTCAGACCTGGGGTACGAAGGAGAGAGGAATCGGGGAGGACACCGGGGTTTATTCTGTGCAGCTAGAAGACAGACTTGCCCTCCAGTGAGGGTGGGGAGCTGTGTCGAGGGGGAGTGGGACGTTGGTGGTGAGTGATAGTGTGCTGGGCCAGGGGTGGCTCTCACACCTACAAGTGGAGGTGTGAGCAGGCAAGGCGCCGAGAGGCCGGGCTCAGGGAAGAGCGAAGTCATCGGCAGACAGCCGTGAAACTGGAGTAATGACCAAGGGAGCAGAAACATATGTCAATGAAACCAAAAAGGAGGACCCGTCTTAAGACATTGGGGAGGAGGAAAAGCAGCGAGGAGTCTGGACAGTGATGAGTGACAACAGAGGAAAAACGGGCTGTTTCCTTTTATTTATTTTTTTAGAGTTGTTTACCACTTACTCACAGCATGCTTCCTAGGTGCCTGAGGTCTAAACAGCGTTCACGCTGACTCATGAACGCTCACAACCATTCTGTGGCCCGGAGGTCTGCGAGGGGTCACTGTTATTACTCCCATTGTACAGATGAGGAAACTGAGACACCGAAGCTGAGGGAAAGCTCTTTTCCCACGTTTACACAACTAGTGAAATGTACAGCTGGGAGTCAGAACCAGTCTGGTCTGAACTCTGAGTGAAATGCCAGTGGATTGTGGAGTGTGCTAAGTGCTCAGTACTGCAACTCACAGAGCTTCTCCTCCGTCTTCCTAGTCAGTTCTCCAAAAAGCACTTCATTTTTTTTTTTTTAATCCTCACCCAAGGATTTTTTTTCCTATTTATCTTCAGATAGAGTGGGAAGGAGGGAGAGAGAGAAAAACATTGATGTGAGAGGGACACATTGAGTGGCTGCCTCCTGCATGACCCTGACCGGGGCTGGGGATGAACTGCAACCGAGGTACGTGCCCTTGGCCGGAATTGAACCCACGACTACTTGGTTCATGGGCCGATGCTCTAACCACTGAGCGAAACTGGACAGGGCAAAGCACTTCATTCTTCATTCATTCATACCTCCCAGCGTGGGGGACAGCGGGTTGTCCTGTCCAAGGAATCGGGGAGACAGGTGCGTTGGGAGACCCTGTCCTAGAGTAAGCCGCAGGCACTTGCAATTCCAGCACCCGTCAGTGACCCTCCTTGTGCAGCCGCTCCACAAGGCCTTCCCATGTGCATTCTCTCATGTCGCCTCAAAGCAAGCTTCCGAGGACGAGACCCATGCGGCCAAACAGAGAGCAGAGCACCCCAGTGACGCACGTCAGCAAACGGTGGCAGCTGAAGTTGAGCCTGAGCTCTGCTCTGTAGGGCAACTTGGAAGTATTGAGCCGCTGCTTTCCCTTAGAGAAGACATCTACCAGGTTATGGTTGGTGACATGTTTGGTTATAGTCACACAGACCAGCTTTGGCTCAGATATCCCCTGTTGGTCTGAGTCCCTTCTTTTTATGTTCCCCCTTTTCTAATTTAAGAAAGTAAGAAAATGCCTTTAGAATCTAAAAATAAACAAGTTCCGTTGACTTTCTTCATATAATATTCTCATTACCTAAAGGCTGAATATAAAACTGAGATCCTAATTAGTCATTACAGTTAGGGCATTTATGAGCAAAAACTTTAAAATGTCCATGCGGGGAACAAGAATACAGTACATTTTGTTAAGCCACTGAGAGAGCACAAACATAGGAAAGCATAGTTAGGATAATTATAATACATTTCTGACCTAAATGACTAGTGATACTTATTATTAGAATTCACATACAAATGGAGTGACTTGGTGATTTTTAAGTCCTGCTGCCACCAGCTGCTGGAACTTCACTTTGGACAGCAGCACCTGCTCTGTGACCCCATCAGGGCCTCGCTGTCTGCCCTCTGGGTTAATGACCAGCATGGCACCCTTCCCGGATGCAGGCAGACGCCTGAACGTGGCGGAGCAGCAGATGTCTTCGCTTCATCTCTCCAGTGTGGTGTTCACGGATCCTTTCAATAAGTCATTCGTTTAGCAACTCTCACACTTTGCCTGAGGCAGAAGAAGAGAATCCATTTGCCTTGAGCATTTTCATCTCCTAGGAGCACCCTTGGGGTGAGTGACAGGCTGCCTCTCCTCCCGTCTGCCCTGTGCTGACCCACAGCGTCCTGCCGAGGCCTGTCAGTGTGCTGGCCCTCTCCATGCCACAGAACTGAGTGTAAATATGAAACAGTCATGTCAGTCTAGTGCAACTAGGATCTAGGTCTTTTGGAGATACACAGATCAGCTGTTATTGTCTACAGTGCTTCCCAAAAATCTGCAGTGAAAACCCAGCTTCCTCCCCACAATATCATGGGCATGTACATTTATAAAATACAGTAAAATGACCTACTAGGAAGAAACAATTCAGGAGGGAACATACAAATACAAGCTTACCTTTTTTAGTTATTAGGTTCAACAGACATTACATTCCTGCAATGAACGAACAGCATAGGAAAAAAGAAAAGTATTACAAAGAAGCACATTGTTGTTCATTGAACGTGTGTAGTGGTTAATAGAGAGTATTATTATTGCACACATAATAGTTTGGCTCTTTGGAATTGTATTTCAACCTAAAGATGTAAGAGAGGTCCCATATTCATTTCATTCCCCATCTTCAAAGCTGACACACCCACTTTGGATGAATACCGTCTGTATCAATGTTTAACTTTGATTAGCAAAGTGGTTAATATACAAATGACAAACACAGAGGTAACAAACCAAATAGTTTAGATACGTTGGCTATATTTGTTATGGTAAACTATCAAGGAAAATATTCAGTGATGGTGATATTTGGGGGTCAGTATTTGAAGTCTGTAAGCACACCATGAGCAGCCTTCTCTGTTGGCATTCAGGAAGCCTGGCAGAGCTCCCCTGATGCCCACGAGGGGAGGAATCCTTGTGGTCGCACAGCTTCCTTGCCAATTATCGGCCCCACTCTGTCTGCACACGTCGCGGACTGATGAGTGCTGTCTGGGCCTTGGCTGACCACTTTCTCCCTCCCTTTCTCCTGCCCACCCCAGCTCTTAAGAGACTATGAACACACACGTGTGCGCACATGCACATGCACACAAACACACACATACTCTTTTCACAAAGAACTTTTTCCTGCATATATGAATAATTAAGAAACTTGGGGAAGGAATCCTGGAAGGAGCTACTCAATGGGTTAAAAACATGGTAGGAATAATTATAATCATAAAATTCTGCCTTTTGCATAAAAGCTATGCAACTACCAACTTCTATGTTATATTGTTAAACTTTAAACTGTCTTTCTCGCCGGCCAGTGTGGCTCAGTGGTTGAGCATTGACCCATGCACCAAGACGTCGCCTGTTCGATTCCCGGCCAGGGCACATGCCCAAGTTGTGGGCCTGCTCCTCAGTGGGGCGTGCAGGAGGCGGCCAATCGATGTTCTCTCTCATCGATGTTTCTGTCTCTCCCTCTCCCATCCTCTCTCTCTCAAATCAATAAAGAAAAAAATTGTTTTAAATAATAAATACACTTTCTATTTCACTAGTTCTATAGGGTGACTCTTCCATCCTGACAGTGTGGCATTAACACTGTCTTCTGAAATGGAGTTCCATGTGGCATGGTTTCTTATTTGATGCCAAGATTTACAGTGAGAATGGGGACATTTCTTGAATGGATTGATAACTAGAGAAAGCCTCTTTATGAAGCACATTACCATGTCACCAGAAGAGAGCCTTCGTTGTGGAATATTGAATACAGGAGCAAGCCCGATTCCTGGGACGTGTAAAGACATCTTTGAAGTCACATTGTAATGGTGTAGAAACTAGAAGCTGTCTGTTTTCTTTCAAACTCAGTCAGGATGGGGGAGCCCAGGATTCAGAAGCGCTGGAGTGGCCAGGGTTGGCCGTGGCTCAGCCTGACCGGCCCCCGCGGATCTCCGCCCTGGGACCCGACGCTGGCCTCCGGGGGGGCAGGGCCACAGGGGGGGCAGGGCCACAGGGGGGCAGGGCCACAGGGGGGACAGGGCCACAGGGGGGGCAGGGCCACAGGGGGGGCAGGGCCACAGGGGCCAAGGCGGCCGCCAACCCGATGGTTCAGCCGGGCGATCTGCTGTGTTCTGTGACAACATTAAGCAAAATGGTATTCAAAGAAAGAGAAACTTAGCATCTTCAGTGCACTTTTCTATGAAAGGAAAGAGGATTAGAGCACAGTAGTTATTTGATCAATCCCTGTGAACGGCAGCCTGGGGGCCGACCTCTGCAGCAGGCTACCTCAGCCTGCTAAATGTTCGCGGATGTTCGCAGAAGACACCTGACTCCTGCGTCGCAAAGGACTTGACTCCTGTCATACTGATGTGTGTCAGTTCCCACACCCGAGTCCCCACGGGGTGACAAAGGCGGGGGTGAACGTCTGCACCCACAGTGGCTGACAGGTGGGACAGACACCGAGCTCGAGGCCTCACCGCTTAGGTCAGCTTGTTGCAAGAGCGACCCAGACAGCGGCCCAGGAGAACGCAGAGCCTTGGTGACCGCACCCTCGCTGGGCGGAGCGTCGCTCGGTCCCTGTGCGGGGTGGGGGTGGGGGGGCCAGCACGCACCACTGACCGACAGCGCCGAGGGCGGCGCATCCAGGGAGCCTTCCACGAAGCTTCGATTTGTTAAAGAAATGGTCGTAGGTTTTGTTTATGTGTCTGTAATGTAATAATGAAACACTCCTATAACCCTTTCACATGTACCATTGCTAAGGAGAGTTCTGTGGCATTCGGAAACATTTATTCTAGATCTAAAATGAGCAAGATGATGAGGATTTTTTTTTTGTTTTTTTTTGTTTTTCATCCTCACCTGAGGGCATTTTTCCATCTTTTGTACAGATAGAGTGGGAGGGAGAGAGAGGAAGAGAGAGAGAGAGAGAGAGAGAGAGAGAGAGAGACATCGACATGAAAAGGACACATCGAGTGGCTGCCACCCGCACGACCAACCAGGGCCGGGGACAAACTGCAACCGAGGTACGTGCCCTTAGCGGGAACCGAACCCGGGTCTCTCCAGACCGCAGGCCGACGCTCTAACCGCTGAGCCAAACCGGCCAGGGCTGATGAGGATTTTTTAAGACAAAAAATTAAGGTGAATAATTGAGGGTACGAGGAGGAAGGGTAAGAGGGAGTACCCAGGCTTTCCGACGGAGCAAGCAGGGGACAACGCGATCGGATTTAGTGCCGGGAGTAGGGGTTGGTGGGTGGGAAGCCAGGTGTTGAGGTCCCATTCCAGACAGACGTGCACGTTGCCTGCAGGCACCAGGGACACGGAGGGGCGGCTGTGCATGTGGGCCTGGAGCTGGTAGGAGGAGCCAGAGTGGGAGACTGACTGCGACACACCCATGTTTAAAGCAGGAGTCTTGCAGAAACCACTTAGGCAGTGAGTGCAGAGAGGCTGGTGTACTGATATTTGGAAGTCAAAGAAGAGGTTCAGGAACCAGCTCGGGGACTGAAAAGGTGAACAATAAAGGGGAAGGAAAGCAGCAGGAGCTTGTCTTGAAGTCAAGTGGAGAAAGTGTTTAGGAAGGAGAGGGTTCTAGCACCCCTGACAGGTGCATCTGGTTGGTCAGGCAGGTGGGCACAGAGAGTGCACTCTGGGTGCAGCTGGGTGGTCAGGCAGGAGCCACAGAGAGTGCACTCTGGGTGCAGCTGGGTGGTCAGGTGCAGCTGGGTGGTCAGGCAGGTGGGCACAGAGAGTGCACTCTGGGTGCAGCTGGGTGGTCAGGCAGGTGGGCACAGAGAGTGCACTCTGGGTGCAGCTGGGTGGTCAGGCAGGTGGGCACAGAGTGCATTCTGGGTGCTGCTGGGTGGTCAGGTGCAGCTGGGTGGTCAGGCAGGTGGGAACAGAGAGTATCTGGGTGCAGCTGGGTTGGTCATGGTGCAGCTGGGTGGTCAGGCAGGGGGCACAGAGAGTACTCTGGGTGCAGCTGGGTGGTCAGGTGCAGCTGGGTGGTCAGGCAGGTGGGCACAGAGAGTACTCTGGGTGCAGCTGGGTGGTCAGGTGCAGCTGGGTGGTCAGGCAGGTGGGCACAGAGAGTACTCTGGGTGCAGCTGGGTGGTCAGGCAGGTGGGCACAGAGAGTGTACTCTGGGTGCAGCTGGGTGGTCAGGCAGGTGGGCACAGAGAGTGTACTCTGGGTGCAGCTGGGTGGTCAGGCAGGTGGGCACAGAGAAGTGTACTCTGGGTGCAGCTGGGTGGTCAGGCAGGTGGGCGCAGAGAGTGTCTCTGGGTGCAGCGCGTGGTGCAGCAGGTGGGCAACAGAGTGTAACTCTGGGAGCAGCTGGGTGGTCAGGCAGGTGGGCACAGAGAGTGCCACTCTGGGTGCAGTGGGTGGTCAGGCAGGTGGGCACAGAGAGTGTACTCTGGGTGCAGCTGGGTGGTCAGGCAGGTGGGCACAGAGAGTGTACTCTGGGTGCAGCTGGGTGGTCAGGCAGGTGGGCACAGAGAGTGTACTCTGGGAGCAGCTGGGTGGTCAGGCAGGTGGGCACAGAGAGTGTACTCTGGGTGCAGCTGGGTGGTCAGGCAGGTGGGCACAGAGAGTGTACTCTGGGAGCAGCTCGGTGGTCAGGCAGGTGGGCACAGAGAGTGCACTCTGGGTGCTGCTGGGTGGTCAGGCAGGTGGGCACAGAGAGTGTACTCTGGGAGCAGCTGGGTGGTCAGGCAGGTGGGTACAGAGAGTGCATTCTGGGTGCTGCTGGGTAGTCAGGCAGGGGGCACAGATTATACCCTGCTGGGTGCATTGACTTGGTGAAGAGAGGGATGAGTGGCATTTCACAAAGTCACTCATTTGGAGCTAAAGAAGGGTACCCTGCTGGATTGCATTCCAGGAAGGAGGTGAGAGAGAAGCAGGAGGCAGGAGATACAGGCAATTCATTTGAGGTCTCCAAGAGATAGGGGTAGTAACCGGAGGGGATATGTGCCAATGCAGGGTTTTTCTTTCTCTTTTGAAAGGATAGACGCCATCGCAGCATGTCTGAATATTGGTGTACGGTTGGAGAGCCACCGGGAGGCCGGGAGGGGGGGGGGGACCGGGACAGGGTGTGCTGTGCTCTGGGGAGCCCTGAAACAGGCGTTGGGGGCTTGCGAGGCTGGAGTGGAGTGTGAGCACCCAGGGGCTCCATCCGCTGTGACAGCTCAGTGACAGTGTGTCCAGGGGGCCTGATCTCTGCCATTGGGTTTGTAAAGGGAGAAAGGCCTTCCATAAGCTAGCACATCAATAACAGTGATTTTAAAAAATAAAATAGTTTCTTCAAATTTTTCTGAAACTTGCCTGCTAAATCAGCAAAGAAATATAGGACAGTTCCTTACACCTTTATTTAAAAAGTAATTCTAAGAAAAACACAAGGAAATCTGTTTCTTTCAAAAGAACAAACCAAGGGGACGTCTGCGTTTGGCAGGACAGCGGCTTCTGTGGGCTAGAGCGCCGGCTGCGGGGTGGTGGACAGTCCGCTGACCCAAGCTTCCCTCCATCCGCCTCACTCCAGGGGTCCCGTCTGTCCTGCCAAAGCCCAGTGAGAAGGTGAACATTTTCCTTGGGCTTTGAAATGTTTTGCAGTGGTTTGGTGGAAGTCAAAGGTGTTGGGTTTTGTTGCTGTTGTTTTTAAGGTAGAGAGCTATTCTTCTAGACCTTATCAGGCTGCTCCCAGGATGACCTAAATTAGAAAGTCTCCAGTGTGCCATCTCAAAGGTATTCCCCCCCCACCAGTATCTCCAGCTGGAGACCTAGGCTCCTAGAATATACCATCTGATTTAAGGGCATTAATACGACACAGATGCCAAGCACTCTGGCTCTTTAAGAGAAGGACTGAGGAAGGCAGAAGGAAGGAAGAGGCAGTGAGGGGAACTTACCAAATGGCTCCTCCCAGCATGCTCTTCACTGCTGCAAGGGTGAGGGGAGAGGAGGCTGATCACCAAAGGGACAGTGTCAGCGATCCACTGCCTATAATCAATACTTTTTATTAATCATAAACTAATTATAAGGCATATTAAAGTTCTGGAAACCTGAGTTGGTCTGGGCACTGGGCCCTGCTTGCTCCCTGCAGTCGACTAGTTTTGTGACAACGCCTTCATTTCTAGCCTGCTCCTCCCCTGGGGGCAGCACCAGGACTGGGCGGCCCGGCCCCTCCTACCTTTATGTACTCACTTATTTACTAAATGAATAGTGACAGAAAAAAAGCTCAGCGGTTTATGCCCTTAGAACATATTACATAGTTTTAAAATTGCATTGATTTGTTGATTTTTTCCTGGGGTTGTTATTAAACTAGTGGCTTCATGGAATCCGGAATCAATGAAATCCATCTTTGTGACCCACAGGTGTGTGCCCATTTTCTCTTACATAAGTTGTAAATCACAG